>NW_027076049.1:0-165000 GCF_963932015.1 Anas acuta | reverse complement strand
ACCAACAAGAAAACCCTAAGACCCTAACCCTAAAAAACCTTTCAACACTACAACCCATAAACTCTAAAACCCTAACACACTAACCCTGAAAAACTTAAAACCTTAACCCCCAAATCCCTAAAATACTAACCGTTAAAAATCCAAACCTAAACAACTTAAAATCCTAAACATAAACCCTGAGAACACTTACCCTGAAACCCAACCCTAGTGCCCTACCCCTGAAACCTTAAAAGCGTCAATCAATCTTTGGAAAATAACATAGGCTCAGGAGAGGATCTCACTACGCTTACCCTGACTCTGACCCTAAGCCTAACCCTAACCCTAACCCTAACCCTAAGCCTAACCCTAACCCTAACCCTAAGCCTAACCCTAACCCTAACCCTAACCCTAACCCTAACCCTAACCCTAACCCTAACCCTAACCCTATCCCAAGCCCCATGGACCCCCCCCGGTGCGCACCGCAAATGCGTCCCCCCGGGAAGCGCACCCCGCACACTTGGTTCCCACCTCATTTTGGTTCCTCCCCCGGTGCGCCCCGCAAATGCGTCCCCCCGGCAACCGCACCCCGCACACTTGGTTCCCCCCTCATTTTGGTTCCTCCCCAGGTGCACCCCGCAAATGCGTCCCCCTGGCAACCGCACCCCGCACACTTGGTTCCCCCTTCATTTTGGTTCCTCCCCTGGAGCGCCCCGCAAATGCGTACCCCTGGCAAGCGCACCCTGCACACTTGGTTTTCCCCTCATTTTGGTTCCCCTTAACCCTTGGGGTCCCCCCAAGCCCCATGGACCCCCCCCCCCTTGGTGCCCCCCCCCAATTTTGTACCCCCCGCCGTCCTACCCGTGCCCGCAGCAGCCGCTCGCGCTCCGCCAGCGCCTCCCACACCCGACGCTGCATCTCGGCCAGGTGGAGGCAGGCGCTGGGGGGGGGGGAATAAATTGGGGGGGGGTCAATTTGGGGGGGGTCTGGGGGCATTTGGGGGGCTGGGGGCGCCTTTAGGGGGCGGAGGGGACTGGTTCTCACCTGTAAGACTCGGCGTCGAGCCCCCCCGGGGGCAGCTGCAGGGACAGGATGCCTGGGGGGGTGCGGGGGGGGGGCATGTCAGCACCCCCCAGACCGAAACCCCAAAACCGCCGCCGTCGACCCCAAAACCGCCGCCGTTGACCCCAAGGTGGCCGCTGGTGACGCCGGTAGGGCCACCGGGCGCCCCGCGGGCCACTGGGAGCGGAAGACGGGCATGAAGCTGCCGGTGGACGGCGGCCACGCTAAAATGCTAGGTCAGCCGCGGGTTGGGGCTCTGGGGGGGGGGCACCCCATAGGGTCACAACCCCCCCAAACCCCCCCCGGCCCCATAGAGACCCCCCCCAGCCCCACAGATCCCACCCCAAACCCTGTAGGTGCTCCCCCAAACCCTACAGGCACCTTCTCCAAATGTTCCCCACAACCTCCCAGCCCCACAAGTACAATGTGTCCGGGCGGCGCCGCGCTAAAATGTGTCTGGGCGGCGTCGCGCTAAAATGTGCCCTAAACCTAACCCTAACCCTAACCCTAACCCTGCATTTCCAGGCATGCTCTGGGCACCCAACATGGCCTCCCGGAAGCCTGGTGCCGGAAAACTATATTTACCAGCATTCCTTGGACAGCCGGCACAGCCAAGCACGGGCCGAGTTTTCAAGAATTACATTTACCAGCTCGCACTGTAACCCTAGCCCTTACCGCCTTTACAAAAAAGCCTCAAGCCCTAACCCTAAAAATCCTCAAAACCCCTACAGACATAACCCAAAATATTTACCACACTAAACACCTGAAGACCTATGCCTAAAACTCCTAACCCAATAAATTAGGACGTTCAAATCCCAAGCCCACAAAATTAAGACGTTCAAATCCCAAGCCCAAAAAATAGGACTCTCAAAACCTCAACCCAAAAACTAAAACCTAAAAACCCAAAAACCTAAACCCAAAAACGCTCCAAACACTAATCCAAAAAAATAAGACGCTCAAAGCACTAACACAAAATACTAAGATGCTCAAAACCCTAACGCAAAAAATTAAGATGCTCCAAACCCTAACCCAAAAAATTAGGACACTCAAAACCCTAACCCTGGAGAACCTAACCTGAAAAAATAAATAAATAAATAAATAAATAAATAAATAAATAAAAATAAAATTTAAAAACCCTAACCCTAAATAATTGACCAACAAGAAAACCCTAAGACCCTAACCCTAAAAAACCTTTCAACACTACAACCCATAAACTCTAAAACCCTAACACACTAACCCTGAAAAACTTAAAACCTTAACCCCCAAATCCCTAAAATACTAACCGTTAAAAATCCAAACCTAAACAACTTAAAATCCTAAACATAAACCCTGAGAACACTTACCCTGAAACCCAACCCTAGTGCCCTACCCCTGAAACCTTAAAAGCGTCAATCAATCTTTGGAAAATAACATAGGCTCAGGAGAGGATCTCACTACGCTTACCCTGACTCTGACCCCAACCCTAACCCTAAGCCTAACCCTAACCCTAAGCCTAAGCCTAACCCTAACCCTAACCCTAACCCTAACCCTAACCCTAACCCTAACCCTAACCCTAACCCTAAGCCTAACCCTAAGCCTAACCCTAACCCAAGCCCCATGGACCCCCCCCCGGTGCGCACCGCAAATACGTCCCCCCGGCAACCGCACCCCGCACACTTGGTTCCCCCCTCATTTTGGTTCCTCCCCCGTTGCGCCCCGTAAATGCGTCCCCCCGGCAACCGCACCCCGCACACTTGGTTCCCCCCTCATTTTGGTTCCTCCCCCGTTGCGCCCCGTAAATGCGTCCCCCCGGCAACCGCACCCCGCACACTTGGTTCCCCCCTCATTTTGGTTCCTCCCCCGGTGCGCCCCGCAAATGCGTCCCCCTGGCAACCGCACCCCGCACACTTGGTTCCCCCCTCATTTTGGTTTCCCTCCTGGTGCGCCCCGCAAATGCGTCCCCCTGGCAAGCGCACCCCGCACACTTGGTTCCCACCTCATTTTGGTTCCTCCCCCGGTGCGCCCCGCAAATGCGTCCCCCTGGCAAGCGCACCTTGCACACTTGGTTTTCCCCTCATTTTGGTTCCCCCCAACCCTTAGGGTCCCCACAATCCCCATGGACACCCCCCCCTTGGTGCCCCCCCCCAATTTTGTACCCCCCGCCGTCCTACCCGTGCCCGCAGCAGCCGCTTGCGCTCCGCCAGCGCCTCCCGCACCCGACGCTGCATCTCGGCCAGGTGGACGCAGGCGCTGGGGGGGGGGAATAAATTGGGGGGGGTCAATTTGGGGGGGTTCTGGGGGCATTTGGGGGGCTGGGGGCGCCTTTAGGGGGCGGAGGGGACTGGTTCTCACCTGTAGGACTCGGCGTCGAGCCCCCCCGGGGGCAGCTGCAGGGCCAGGATGCCTGGGGGGGTGCGGGGGGGGGCATGTCAGCACCCCCCAGACCGAAACCCCAAAACCGCCGCCGTTGACCCCAAAACCGCCGCCGTTGACCCCAAGGTGGCCGCTGGTGACGCCGGTAGGGCCACCGGGCGCCCCGCGGGCCACTGGGAGCGGAAGACGGGCATGAAGCTGCCGGTGGACAGCGGCCACGCTAAAATGCTAGGTCAGCCGCGGGTTGGGGCTCTGGGGGGGGCACCCCATAGGGTCACATCCCCCCCAAAACCCCCCCGGCCCCATAGAGACCCCCCCCAGCCCCACAGATCCCACCCCAAACCCTGTAGGTGCTCCCCCAAACCCTACAGGCACCTTCTCCAGATGTTCCACACAACCTCCCAGCCCCACAAGTACAATGTGTCCGGGCGGCGCCGCGCTAAAATGTGCCCGGGCGGCGCCGCGCTAAAATGTGTCCGGGCGGCGCCGCGCTTAAATGTGTCCGGGCGGCGCCGCGCTAAAATGTGTCTGGGCGGCGTCACGCTAAAATGTGCCCTAACCCTAACCCTAACCCTAACCCTGCATTTCCAGGCATGCTCTGGGCACCCAACATGGCCTCCCGGAAGCCTGGTGCCGGAAAACTATATTTACCAGCATTCCTTGGACAGCCGGCACAGCCAAGCACGGGCCGAGTTTTCAAGAATTACATTTACCAGCACGCACTGTAACCCTAGCCCTTACCGCCTTTACAAAAAAGCCTCAAGCCCTAACCCTAAAAATCCTCGAAACCCCTACAGACATAACCCAAAATATTTACCACACTAAACACCTGAAGACCTATGCCTAAAACTCCTAACCCAATAAATTAAGACGTTCAAATCCAAAGCCCACAAAATAGGACTCTCAAAACCTCAACCCAAAAACTAAAACCTAAAAACCCAAAAACCTAAACCCAAAAACGCTCCAAACACTAATCCAAAAAAATAAGACGCTCAAAGCACTAACACAAAATATTAAGATGCTCAAAACCCTAACGCAAAAAATTAAGATGCTCCAAACCCTAACCCAAAAAATTAGGACACTCAAAACCCTAACCCTGGAGAACCTAACCTGAAAAAATAAATAAATAAATAAATAAATATAAAATTTAAAAACCCTAACCCTAAATAATTGACCAACAAGAAAACCCTAAGACCCTAACCCTAAAAAACTTTTCAACACTACAACCCATAAACTCTAAAACCCTAACACACTAACCCTGAAAAACTTAAAACCTAACCCTAACCCTAACCCTGCATTTCCAGGCATGCTCTGGGCACGCAACATGGCCTCCCGGAAGCCTGGTGCCGGAAAACTATATTTACCAGCATTCCTTGGACAGCCGGCACAGCCAAGCACGGGCCGAGTTTTCAAGAATTACATTTACCAGCACGCACTGTAACCCTAGCCCTTACCGCCTTTACAAAAAAGCCTCAAGCCCTAACCCTAAAAATCCTCAAAACCCCTACAGACATAACCCAAAATATTTACCACACTAAACACCTGAAGACCTATGCCTAAAACTCCTAACCCAATAAATTAGGACGTTCAAATCCAAAGCCCACAAAATTAAGACGTTCAAAACCCAAGCCCAAAAAATATGAATCTCAAAACCTCAACCCAAAAACTAAAACCTAAAAACCCAAAAACCTAAACCCAAAAACGCTCCAAACACTAATCCAAAAAAATAAGACGCTCAAAGCACTAACACAAAATATTAAGATGCTCAAAACCCTAACGCAAAAAATTAAGATGCTCCAAACCCTAACCCAAAAAATTAGGACACTCAAAACCCTAACCCTGGAGAACCTAACCTGAAAAAATAAATAAATAAATAAATAAAAATAAAATTTAAAAACCCTAACCCTAAATAATTGACCAACAAGAAAACCCTAAGACCCTAACCCTAAAAAACCTTTCAACACTACAACCCATAAACTCTAAAACCCTAACACACTAACCCTGAAAAACTTAAAACCTAACCCTAACCCTAACCCTGCATTTCCAGGCATGCTCTGGGCACCCAACATGGCCTCCCGGAAGCCTGGTGCCGGAAAACTATATTTACCAGCATTCCTTGGACAGCCGGCACAGCCAAGCACGGGCCGAGTTTTCAAGAATTACATTTACCAGCTCGCACTGTAACCCTAGCCCTTACCGCCTTTACAAAAAAGCCTCAAGCCCTAACCCTAAAAATCCTCGAAACCCCTACAGACATAACCCAAAATATTTACCACACTAAACACCTGAAGACCTATGCCTAAAACTCCTAACCCAATAAATTAGGACGTTCAAATCCAAAGCCCACAAAATTAAGACGTTCAAAACCCAAGCCCAAAAAATATGAATCTCAAAACCTCAACCCAAAAACTAAAACCTAAAAACCCAAAAACCTAAACCCAAAAACGCTCCAAACACTAATCCAAAAAAATAAGACGCTCAAAGCACTAACACAAAATATTAAGATGCTCAAAACCCTAACGCAAAAAATTAAGATGCTCCAAACCCTAACCCAAAAAATTAGGACACTCAAAACCCTAACCCTGGAGAACCTAACCTGAAAAAATAAATAAATAAATAAATAAAAATAAAATTTAAAAACCCTAACCCTAAATAATTGACCAACAAGAAAACCCTAAGACCCTAACCCTAAAAAACCTTTCAACACTACAACCCATAAACTCTAAAACCCTAACACACTAACCCTGAAAAACTTAAAACCTTAACCCCCAAATCCCTAAAATACTAACCGTTAAAAATCCAAACCTAAACAACTTAAAATCCTAAACATAAACCCTGAGAACACTTACCCTGAAACCCAACCCTAGTGCCCTACCCCTGAAACCTTAAAAGCGTCAATCAATCTTTGGAAAATAACATAGGCTCAGGAGAGGATCTCACTACGCTTACCCTGACTCTGACCCCAACCCTAACCCTAAGCCTAACCCTAACCCTAAGCCTAACCCTAACCTTAAGCCTAACCCTAACCCTAACCCTAACCCTAACCCAAGCCCCATGGACCCCCCCCCGGTGCGCACCGCAAATGCGTCCCCCCGGCAACCGCACCCCGCACACTTGGTTCCCCCTTCATTTTAGTTCCTCCCCCGTTGCGCCCCGCAAATGCGTCCCCCCGGCAACCGCACCCCGCACACTTGGTTCCCCCCTCATTTTGGTTCCTCCCCCGGTGCGCCCCGCAAATGCGTCCCCCTGGCAACCGCACCCCGCACACTTGGTTCCCCCCTCATTTTGGTTCCCCTCCTGGTGCGCCCCGCAAATGCGTCCCCCCAGCAACCGCACCCCACACACTTGGTTCCCACCTCATTTTGGTTCCTCCCCCGGTGCGCCCCGCAAATGCGTCCCCCTGGCAAGCGCACCCTGCACACTTGGTTTTCCCCTCATTTTGGTTCCCCCCAACCCTTGGGGTCCCCCTAGCCCCATGGACCCCCCCCCTTGGTGCCCCCCCCCAATTTTGTACCCCCCGCCGTCTTACCCGTGCCCGCAGCAGCCGCTCGCGCTCCGCCAGCGCCTCCCACACCCGACGCTGCATCTCGGCCAGGTGGAGGCAGGCGCTGGGGGGGGGGGAATAAATTGGGGGGAATCAATTTGGGGGGGTTCTGGGGGCATTTGGGGGGCTGGGGGCGCCTTTAGGGGGCGGAGGGGACTGGTTCTCACCTGTAGGACTCGGCGTCGAGCCCCCCCGGGGGCAGCTGCAGGGCCAGGATGCCTGGGGGGGTGCGGGGGGGGGCATGTCAGCACCCCCCAGACCGAAACCCCAAAACCGCTGCCGTTGACCCCAAAACCGCCGCCGTTGACCCCAAGGTGGCCGCTGGTGACGCCGGTAGGGCCACCGGGAGCCCCGCGGGCCACTGGGAGCGGAAGACGGGCATGAAGCTGCCGGTGGACGGCGGCCACGCTAAAATGCTAGGTCAGCCGCGGGTTGGGGCTCTGGGGGGGGCACCCCATAGGGTCACATCCCCCCCAAAACCCCCCCGGCCCCATAGAGACCCCCCCCAGCCCCACAGATCCCACCCCAAACCCTGCAGGTGCTCCCCCAAACCCTACAGGCACCTTCTCCAGATGTTCCACACAACCTCCCAGCCCTACAAGTACAATGTGTCCGGGCGGCACCGCGCTAAATTGTGTCCGGGCGGCGCCGCGCTTAAATGTGCCCGGGCGGCGTCGCGCTTAAATGTGTCCGGGCGGCGCCGCACTAAAATGTGTCCGGGCTGCGTCGCGCTAAAATGTGCCCTAACCCTAACCCTAACCCTAACCCTGCATTTCCAGGCATGCTCTGGGCACCCAACATGGCCTCCCGGAAGCCTGGTGCCGGAAAACTATATTTACCAGCATTCCTTGGACAGCCGGCACAGCCAATCACGGGCCGAGTTTTCAAGAATTACATTTACCAGCACGCACTGTAACCCTAGCCCTTACCGCCTTTACAAAAAAGCCTCAAGCCCTAACCCTAAAAATCCTCAAAACCCCTACAGACATAACCCAAAATATTTACCACACTAAACACCTGAAGACCTATGCCTAAAACTCCTAACCCAATAAATTAGGACGTTCAAATCCCAAGCCCACAAAATTAAGACGTTCAAATCCCAAGCCCAAAAAATAGGACTCTCAAAACCTCAACCCAAAAACTAAAACCTAAAAACCCAAAAACCTAAACCCAAAAACGCTCCAAACACTAATCCAAAAAAATAAGACGCTCAAAGCACTAACACAAAACATCAAGACGCTCAAAACCCTAACGCAAAAAATTAAGATGCTCCAAACCCTAACCCAAAAAATTAGGACACTCAAAACCCTAACCCTGGAGAACCTAACCTGAAAAAATAAATAAATAAATAAATAAATAAATATAAAATTTTAAAACCCTAACCCTAAATAATTGACCAAAAAGAAAACCCTAAGACCCTAACCCTAAAAAACCTTTCAACACTACAACCCATAAACTCTAAAATCCTAACACACTAACCCTGAAAAACTTAAAACCTTAACCCCCAAATCCCTAAAATACTAACAGTTAAAAATCCAAACCTAAACAACTTAAAATCCTAAACATAAACCCTGAGAATACTTACCCTGAAACCCAACCCTAGTGCCCTACCCCTGAAACCTTAAAACCGTGAAACAATCTTTGGAAAATAACATAGGCTCAGGAGAGGATCTCACTACGCTTACCCAGACTCTGACTCTGACCGTGACCCTAACCCTAACCCTACCCCTAACCCTAAGCCTAACCCTCTAACCCTAACCCTAACACTAACCCAAAACCTAAACCTAACCCTAACCCTACCCATAACCCTAACCCCTAACCATAAACCTAACCCCCTAACCCTAACCCTAACCCTAACCCTAATCCTAACCCTAATCCTTACCCTAACCCTAACCCTAACCCTAACCGTAACCCTAACCCTAACCAACCAATGAATGACAGATACCGGTATCTTTACAGATTGTTTAAAGCTTTAGAAACACATCCCACTGGTGACAACTGCCAATCACCCAATCACAGGACACTGGCATGGGATCAGATCCAATTTTTTCAAATACCACAGTACCCCCATGACATTTTGGGTGAATTACAAATAATACATTTGTATTTGTAATTTGGGGTGAAATACAATAATTCCACTTAAACATTTTTAACTTATGATAGAAAGTAAGTTTAAGTAACTTGTCTAGAGGTGACCAAACATAAAGTAGTGATAGAATAAAACACGTAAACCTGTTTCAGTTCCTTGCTCTGACCATTATAATGCCTCTTGAAAGAAGTAAAAGCTGCTCAGTAAAGAAAACAAAGCGAGCTCCCTACAGTACAGACAGCTCCCCGCTTGCCCTAAGATTCTCCATGTAGTTATGTACAAACTACTATGTGTTGATCACAGAAGACAGCTTTGTGATCTTGGTTCTGTTCAAGGAGATGCATTGCTGCCCTTACCAATGTAGAGAGACA
Source organism: Anas acuta (assembly GCF_963932015.1). Taxonomy (NCBI): domain Eukaryota; kingdom Metazoa; phylum Chordata; class Aves; order Anseriformes; family Anatidae; genus Anas; species Anas acuta. The sequence continues at coordinate 155,606 of NW_027076049.1, read as the reverse complement.
TTACTTTGAGATAAAGTATATGCATTCCAGATTTTCTGACACTTACTAAAGCTACTGAAGGGTCCAAATTCATGATCTTCATTCTATGTGGGGCTTCCTGGCAGTGGAAACTCTCATCGTCAACCGGGCCATTTTCTTCTGAATCTACAAAGCTTTGAGTGGTGTGAGGGTCCAGATAGATCAGCTCATTGCCTGGATGGGTAAAAGCCGTATGTTAAAAATAAGCAAGTGACATTAATAAGCACTTGGTCCAGAACTGTAAAATAGAAATTAGATTGCCATCGCAGTCAGTATAATCTAGACTTTCCAGCTAGGGATTCTTTAAGAGAATCGGAAGGTTTAGACACAACGTTTCCCACAGGGTATTTAGTATAACTTCCTATTGTGACCTATTACTGTAATTTTTTGGTTGGTTATGTTCTATCTTTGTCACATACTTTTATTTTTCCATGTGAGATCCAGTACTTTTTTTTTTTTTTTTTTTTTTTTAAATCTCAAGTGTTGTAAACACTAACATTTGACAGATTAAAAGGTACAGGATGTTCACAGATGCAATCTGTAATCCCATTAGGCATTCATTCAGAAATTGGAACAAAAAAGCCTAACTAAAACAGGTTAGGTTTTACAAAAGGACAAAATAGGGTTGCAAGATTTTGGCCCAAAGTGGGGTGAAATCTGAAGGAATGCATTTTAAATTAATTAGAGCAATACTTAATAACAGAAGGTATGCAAAAGGTGAAAAAGATACTGCTATCAGAAACAGTTTTGAAATACAAGAAAATAAAAGTGACATTTGACCAATACACTTGTCAAATGCTATCAGCTATTCTTAGTATGCTGCTCTTGTTGATGTCATCACTTATTTTTACACCTAGCTTTGCTGTTAACTTTCTGCTCCTGTTAAGGATCATCTCACACTGTTTCTAAACTCTTTTAGATATGCTTCTTCATTTATTTTATTCTATTCTCATCTTTCTTTACTTCTAGAGGTTCACGCTTAGACTCCTTACTATTTCCCCTTCAAAAAATGTTCTCTTTTGATCATCTGCACATTTGGAATAAGTTTCTTTTTTCCTTACCTAAAAATCCTATGAAATAATAGGCATTATTTGGTTTCCCTCCTAATGCTCCCAAAGACTGTGGCATCTTAAAGCATTCCTAGGAGTTCAAAAGGAATAAAGGAAATTGTAATTCATTTCTTTACTGACATCACAGATACCCAAACTTATTTGACAGTAACGAGCAATGAATTGAAAGGAAACCTTACTTTAAATGCATCAATATATACGGGATTTATGTGATTTATCCCTAGTCGTAGAGGTATAATAAGCAAGAGGGGTTTCCAGCCTGTGCAGAGTCCTCCTGCGTTCTTGCTTCGGCCAAGAGCACTTCTGTGCAAATGTGCACTGCTGTGGGACGCACTGCTGCTCTGAGGAGGGCACCAGCACATTTTTTCTGCAGGAATAAAACTAGAAATCAGTCAACGCACAGAGGAACACAAAGCAGATCTTCCTCTCAGTAGTGAATTAAGCTAGTTTGCCAGGGATCTTTATAGGGCACCCAAGACAAAACGAGCCGGGCATGGCAATTACAGCTATTTAGTAGAAGTGATTCTAGCAGACAGTATGTGCTGGCACGTCCAAGTGAGACGTTAGATAAATGATTGGGGGATGACAATTTAAGACTGCAGTGACATGTACTATTAATGTTATTAATAGTGTCAAGCTTTGCCTATAAAACGCCAGAGAAATGAAACGGCAGCAATGATGACAGTAGAAATTCTTCAAGGAGCTCTTCACATCCAGTGATGTGAGCACAAAGTTGGCATCAGGGATCAGAAAAACACAACTGAGTTTGTATGTCCTTCTTCCCTCTTCTTACCCTTGCAAGACAAAGCCATGGCCCCCCAAGTATTTGTTCATGTTTAGATACATGCTGGCAAATGGAGTCAAATCAGAAACTGTTACCAGAAAACTGATGAGGTGTCACTTCCTGATGTCTTCAATGACCACCGTATTGCCCATAGATACATAAACTGCTAATGAATTCCATTCGTCAAATAAAGCAAGCTTCCTAGAAAACATTAAGGTACTAATTAATATAAACTAGTTGGATCAAAAGGGTAGCTTTACACTCAGAACCATTTGATTTATTTATTTTTTTTTCTTAAGAAAAAACATCCTTTCTGCATTTTTTAAAGTCTCCATGTAAGAAAAAGAAAACTTTAAACATTAAATGTTTAATATCTTTAGAAAAATAGGTACTGAGTGGTACCAGGAAAAACATATGCGCTGCACCATGTGCAAACTGTTTTGTCTTACTGCTAAGTGCAGTGACAGTAACAGTCCAACTACATCAAGTTTATTACTTTTTATTGCACTCGGCAGTCTCTGCAATGGGTTCTTGCCCAGTTGTGTCTTTTCTCATCTGGAAAAGAAAAAAATTCCTATGCCAGTTTTGCAGATTACTTTTTGCTTAAGAAATTCCACTGAATTCAGTGGAATTACTTCTGCCTGAGCCTGCGTGCACAGCAGAAATGGGGCATTAAAAGCTAAATCAGCTAAGGGTTTGGGGCACCAAAACTTCAGTGGGAGACAGCAGCACACAGTTTTATGTCCACTTCTGCAAAATCCAAACCTTTGGGGAAGGGAGCTACACTCTTAAGCTGCACTGGCAGAATTAGCTGTTTCAAATAAGCCAGAAAGAAATGGGGGTGAGCGTTTCACCATGAAAAACTTGGCCATGAAAGATCTGGAGTCCAGGGCATGCTTCAGCTCCCCTCCCTCTTCAGATCATGTGCCTGTTCCAGGGTGTCAAAGACTTGCTGCTGAGCTCGCAGGACCTGTAGCCTAGCCCCTGCCTGAGGTAAGACACCTCCACGTACCCCTGGAGAACTGAGCAGCCTCAGTTCCTTTCAGTGTGGCTCCCAGACTATGAGGAGCTGCCCATCTTTATCCAGTAGCCTTGCTGGCAGAACTTGCTGCTCAGAAAGGGAGGAATTGCAGCTCAGTTCCCTCCTCAGCCGAGATGGCTTCTCTCTGATGTTTCACGCCACCACTCCGACCTACACGGTGGCACTCTCGACCTGCCAGAGCTGTGCCACTGTGCAGAAAGGAATATACATCTGTGGTGTGACTGGTGAGGGCATGCAGACGGCATAGCAGGAGACTTTCCTGCAGTTTCTTCTCCTCAGGCTCTTCCTTTATTAAAATTTAGAGGTCACCCATTCCCAACTCAGTACCTGCACACCGAGCTGTGGCATGACATTCCATGCTGCACTTGTAAATAGATGGCAAGTACATTCCTGACTGTGGGACAGGGGGAGATGCAGCCTTCAAAACTCTGCCTGGGCCTTGTCTTGGCTGCCCCAGGGGAGTACGTTCTGAATGAGACTGGTATGATCTCACTTACTTTAGTACTTGAGCAACTGCATTTGGTCCAAACCATTCTCCAATTGACTTCCCCTCTCCAACACCCACCTGTGCTGTTTTCAGAGTGAAAAAAAGACACACGTACACAAAATCAAAGAAAAATGAGACCATAAAGAATGTGGGAACAATATACAGTAAATACCGTGACTGTCAAACATTCTAGAGTAACTGCAATCTGTACTTAGCAATAACAATTATTTTCTCAATCTATGCTCTTTTCAAAACTTAGGGAGTGCCAGTTTCTTTAATAAAGAAAAGGCTTCTAAACTACAATGAGAATTACAAGTTAACAAATGTTAGTGCCCTTTATTACAAATTACAGCAATAAGCTACAAGACTGTCTATTCTAACATTACTGACTCTGGTACCCAAGGCTTACAGAGTTTATCAAGAGCTAGATTCTAGTACATGGCTTTATTTAGGTCTCAGGGAATGTTTCTGTACTACTAGTCTTTGCGCCCATCTGCATACCTTTTTATTTTTGTATAAGCATACACATTGTCTTCACATCCACTTTTTAAAATTATGAATTAACATACTGCAAATTAGTGATTCAACACAGGAGAAATTTCAGTGGAAAAAACCTGAAAGTTTATGTTTGTTCTTACCCATCTGGTGGATTGAATAACAGCAAGCCTTCCTGTCGAGAAAGCATCGTAGGATTCTGTGATATTCTTCTGGTTGTTTTTTGTGTTTTTCCCATTGCCAATCTGAAAGGAAAAATTGATATAGAATAAAAAATGGTGACGTTTTCATTACACTGATCAAATGTCTAGACAGCAGAAAGCTTTATAATGAGATGTTAAAAGACATTTCAATTCATCTTGAATATTTACATTTTGTGTAGAGCTCCTAGAATTCCAAGCTTGTTATTTATCATCAAGCTGCCCTTTATCATCATAGGCTAGATTGTAAAAACAGGGAAAATAAAACAAAACAAAAACATCAACTGCAAACATATTCTGACGGATCATGCTGCGTGTTGATAGCCATTCCAGTATCTATGAGCTTCCAAGATTATTTAAAAGTACAGGCTGTGTTTAGACCTTGTTGGATTTCTAAGCACCCATTAAATAACAACATAAGATCCATCCAGAAAGTCCAAACACTCCACTGGCAGCATCCTGGGATGTGACATGCATGCTTAAGAGCTTGCACCAGGGGGGTTTGGACCTCGTGCTGCTGACAAGTGAGTAGTGAAGAGAAGGGTAAGAGCACTGTCCCACGGTGGCAGGTTTTCCCTTGGCCTCAACTTGGGTGTTACACTAAAAGGTTTATAAAATAATGGCGACAGGATTCCCCATTTGTTCTTCTTCTATGCCTATTTCTCTGCTTCAGGCTGGGATGATTTCACCCAGCTGAATATGAATTGATTCATTACGAACTGTTACCAGGGCATCAAAGAAAGTCTCACTAATAAATTCAGGGTTTGTGCTTTTAATGGAGTACTTACGAAGAAGCGTCTGCAGACAATACCGAAGTTCCCTCAGGACCAGCACTCACCTCTCCCTAAGTGTCTGCAGATCAGTGCTTGGGCCAGCATCATCTGCCCGCATCGCAGCATACATCCCCAGACAGCGTCCGACGAAGGACCCGTGCCTCCTGTTAGGAAAGTTCATCACAATCAGTGCAGGCTTTCAACTGGGTGCAGCACCACAGAGGACATTTCAGAGTGCTAGAAAACAGATAGGGCTGCTGAAGCCTCCATGAACTGTCCTACAGATAAAAGGCACAGAGCAAGACTTTGGTTCCATGCTGTTGGTCTAATTCTAATCTCTGCATTGCACAAATAAACAAAATTCATTTATTCCTTGTGGAGCTGACTTACTCTTTTCATTCTTCAAGCAGCATTCACAAACCATTTACTGCATGCTATACAACATGATCACCTGTTTACATACAGACCTAAATAAACACTGATTTTAATAATTTTCATGTTTGCATAAACAGTTAAAATGATGCTCAAAATGCGCTAATACTCTAGAAATATTTTCCCAGCCTACGATGCCATCACTTATTTTGCTATTTAATTTAGAACAATGCAGCAAATCTGCAGTATACTCACCAATAGGCGAAAACTTTCTTCTATACGTAAACCACACGTAAACCACAGTAAACCACACGTGAACACACCTTGGCTTATTGTCTGACTTTGGCTTATGGTGCGTCTGTTGCTGTGTCCAGCACAGTGCAGCCCCTAAATTGCTACCAAAACCTTGCCACAAACCTCAATCCCCCTCTTAAAAGAGACCCTCTTGTTTGTTGCCCTTCTTTCGACACTCTCTAACAGTTTTATGTCTTCATACATATATATACAACAAAACATCAAAGAGCTCAGCAAGGTCCACCAAGGAAAGGAAGCAATGCAGGAGAAAGAAGACAGGACAACAGGGAGAATGGGCAGCATAAGGGAGGAGGCAGCCAGTGGCCTTAAAAACAAAGCCTAAAAAATAACTTCCACTAGTGGGACATAGTGAATTGGAGCTCTGGGGTCTGCATCTAGAGATGTCTTTTCTATTTATCGTCTTGTTGCGGAGATGGGTCCTCTGGCTTTGGTTGTGTTTTTTCATGTTGGGCAATTATCTCCCAAGAAGAACCCCCTGTTGGACAGAAAGGTAGAGGTGTGCTCCAGAAACACAGTGATGGCAAGGAGTCCTCCACTTCATTCTGGCATTTTTTTCCAGCTGGAAGCATTCCCAGTTGTCAACGGAATTGGTTTTGAGGAGTAGGAAAGACAGCATTGCTGGATTTCTGCTTTCTCCTCCATCCTATCAGACCACATCATGAGAGTTGTCTTTGTTTGATGTTCTTATGTCGCGTTCTGTTATTCTATATTTTTTTCTCTCTTATGTGATTTTATGTTCTTCTGTTACGTTATGTTCTTATGTTCACAACAGGACTCCTTGCCAACACCGCCTCACAGACACCTGGGCCAAAGAGCAGGGCCTTGAGCGGCTAGCTCACCATGACAGAGCTCATTTCCTTCCCAGTAGCTGCCAGGTGCCCTCTGGGGGCATTTCGGGGCTACAGCATGGGAAGACTTCCTTGGGGTGGGAAGCCATTGGGCTAGGAAATGGGCAATGTTCCCTAGGAAGGAAATCCCTGGGAAGCAAAAGCCTTGGGATGGGAAGTCTTGAATGGGGTGGGTACCATTCCCTGGGGAAGGAAGTGCTTGGAGAAGTCCTCCAAGAGAGGGGAATTCTTTGGGACGAGGTCTCTTTGGCTGAAGAAACGCTTCGTGTTGATGGGGCAGATTTCGTCTGGGTTGCTGGGAATGTGCCATGCGGTGAAATGGCAAGGATGGGCACTGCCGCTGAGGCCGAGAAGCTGGTCCTGGGCTGGGCAAGCCTTGGGCCGGGCAAGTGGTGGTGTGGAAGCGTCCTGGGCATGGCAAGTGCTGCGTGGGAGGGCAAGCCTGCTGGGGATGGCCAAGTCTTGCGCTGGGCAGCCTGCTTGGCTCCAAAGCCTGCAGTCCTCCCCAAGATGTCGGCGAGGGGCTGGTCAGCCGTTGGGACGGAACCCCCGTTGCCCGCGTTCCCCAAGCAACCGCCCCACTCTCCAGCCACCATGGCAGGTCCAGCAGCCGGCTCCCGCTCCTCCCGGGGCTGCGGCCCTGCTGGCGAGCCCAGCGCCCCAGAGCTCAGCCCAGCGCCCTTTTTCCCACAGAGGGTTTCCCCAGACGGCTTCCGCGGCTTCCGCAGACGCAAAACTCCCCCTTCGTCGTCCCAGCCGTGCCGCCAACGGTGGCTGCCTGGCTGCTTCCCTCCCTCCCCGGAGCGATGGCGCTGCCCTTGCAGCCCCCCCAGGTACCCACCCTCCCCTCCGCACTGCCCCAGGCCACCGTCTGGCACGTGGTGCCGGGGGTCCAGGGGCAGGTGCTGCAGCTCCCCGCCAGGGTGCAGCTGCCACCTGGGGGGCACCTCCCAGCCCAGGGGCACCACCTGCAGCTTGGGCAGCTCCCCGCCGCCGCCGTGGGGCAGCTCCCTGCTGTGGGGCAGCTCCCCCACAGCGCTCCTGTGGGTGCCCCCAGTGTCTCCCAGCCCCTGCTGATGTGGACGGGGACGCTGGTGCCCCAGGATGGTGCTCCCCTCTGCTTGAGGCCCAGGGCCGTGCTCCATGGGGAGCTCCTGCACCCCGCAGGCACCTGCCTGCTGCAGGCCCCTGCCTACCCCGGCCCCCCACCACTCCTCGTGCTGGGGCCTCCGCTGCAGGGGCAGGCGCTCCCCGCGCCCCGCACCCTCAGCAGCAGCCGGGGGCAGCTGCCGGAGCCCTGCTTGCATGCCGTGGGGCTCAGCGAGGACCAGGGGTCCCCGCTGCCCGGCCCCACTCCCCCCAAGCCTGCCCAGGCTCCAGCGACCGCCAGCACCCAGACAGCGACGCCCGACGGTGAGTTTGGGGCTGGCCCAGCCGGCCGCTGGGCGCCCCACACCCAGGAGCCATGGCAAAGCTGGCAGCGGGGGATGCTTGGGGGATTGCATTGGCTTGCTTTTTCCTCAGCGGCGACACTTGCAGAGGTGCCTGAGGAGCCCCTGGAGCTGCTGGAGCTGGGCCCCGATGCCTTCGCCGAGGCCTTTCCCCAGCTGGCAGGGGACAGCCAGCAGCTGCAGCACCTGCAGGACCAGCTCCCGGCCGACCTGGACAGCTCCGGCTTGGAGGAGCTGCTCAGCTGCCTGGATGCCGTGGAGCCCCAGGACGCCTTCGCCGCTGTCCCCAGCAGTCCTGTCCTCAAGCGCTTCCTCTCGCAGCTGCCCGACCTCTGCGAGGACATCGAGGAGCCCAGCACACAGGGACTGGCAGCCACCAGAGCGCTGGGTGAGGTCCCCTCAAGCCCTGGGCTGCACCCCGACAAGGTGCAGGCTGGGCGGGCGCTGCAGCCCCCTGCAGCTGCTGTGCCGCCACTCAGCTCCCCCCTCAAGCCTGCAGCCCGGCCCCAGCTCAGGAGAGCCCTGCCCAAAAGGCCCCCCCTGCAGGAATTCATCCCTGCCCGCAGGAGAACCCTGCCCCAGCCTCCCTTGGCTCCCCTCAAGAGGCGCCCCGACCCTGACTGCCTCCCTGCCCGCAAGAGACCCCTGCCCCAGCCTCCCCAGGCTCCCGTCCAGAGCCCCCCCGACCCTGACTTCCTCACTGCCCTCAGGAGAGCCCTGCCCAAGCCTCGCCTGAGTCCCCTCCAGAGCCCCCCCGACCCTGCCCGCAGGAGACCCATGCCCAAGCCTCTCCCCAAAAGGCCCCCCCAGCAGGAATTCATCCCTGCCCGCAAGAGAACCCTGCCCCAGCCTCCCTTGGCTCCCCTCAAGAGGCCTCAACTTCTCCCAGCCCTCAGGAGAGCCCTGCCCAGTCCCCCTCGCAGTCCCCTCCAGAGCCCCCCGCTCTGGAGGGGACTGCCCACGGCTCTGCCCACGCAGCCGCGCACGCTGCAGCGTCCGGCGCAGCCCCGCGGGGACTACGTGCCCTGCGTGGGGCCCTGGGCGGGCGGCGACGCAGCGCCCACACCGCTGGAGGAGCAGGAGTCGTCGGTGCCCATCACTCCGCAGCAGCGTCCCGAGCGGGAGCGCCTCAAGAAGCTGGCCCAGGAGGAGCGGCAGCGGGCGGCCCACCACATGAAGATCGGCCCCGGGCAATTCTTCGAGCAGCGGCAGAAGGACCATGCCAGAGCCTACTCTTACGGCTACCCGTGACCGACCTCGGGCTTCTCCTCGACGGCCCCCGCAGCACCCAGGCCCGCTCAGCACGCAGGCAGGCACAGAGACCTCTGCAGGCACCTGCTCCAGCTTCAGCCACGCTCCTCAGCCCTTGCCCCTCTCGCTTGCCCTCTCCCCTCTCTCGTGCTGGACCTACGCACTGCTTGCCACTCTCAGGGATGGGCAACGGCAAATGCCAATGGCAAATGCGCGCGCGCCTCACCCAGGAAGGTGGCAATGGCAAGCTGGGGGGATGCTGGCAGCAGCTGGGCTGGGAAAGCTTGCCCATGGCAACTGCTGCTTGGGACACCAAAGGGCTGAGAGACAAGACTTAGCTCTTCTTTCGGGGCATTGCTCTTCTTTGCTGCCTTCTGGATTACATTCCTCTCCTTAGGTGCTCACTCTGCAAGGCCTCTGCCTGCAGCTCTTCTTGCACTGGGACACCGAGGGGATCAGAACTGGGACGTTGTTGGGATAGGAAATGATCAGTGGGATGGGAAGTGATGATGGGGATAGGAACTCATTGGCACGGGAAAAATGGGTTTTATTTGTATTAAATTTACATTTTTAAATTTTATTTAATTTACTGGGTTTTATTTGTATTAAATTTACATTTTTTAATTTTATTTAAATTTCTGAGTTTTATTTGTATTAAATTTAAATTTTCAAATTTTATTTAATTTACTGAGTTTTATTTTTATTAAATTTAAATTTTTAAATTTTATTTAATGTACTGGTTGTATTATTTATTTCATGAAATCCACTTTTTTGACTGTGTTGTACAGTATGGCATTGTTTCATTATTAGAAAATGATAAGTATTTACTATTATTAATTAAACAATATTTACATATTTTATACATTATAAATTATCAATATTCTCATTTCTAATTTTGTTTGTTTTTATTCCTTTTCTATCCTATTAAACTCTCTTTATCCCAGTGCACTGCTTTGGACTTCAGTTTTCCTTCCGAGTCGTTGTGGATTCACTCCGGATGGGGGGACATTAGCGAACGCCTGTGTGCTTCAGATCCAAGGTCACCTTTGCCCTCAACTCAAGATCCATGTTTGCATCTGTTGTCATCAAGCAATGTTAACAACAGCAACAATTAAGTTACCTTATTTATTATTTCATGTTATTTCATAATTTCATGTTCAGTTATTTCATGCAGCCCGCTCCCGCTGCCCATGCTCAGGCCGGGCATGGATGTGGGCATGGCCAGCACGGACGGCAGAAAATGGGTGCATGGCTGGCTGGATGGGTGGGTGGGAGTTGGGAATTCAGCCTTGGGATCAGAACTGGGAGGTTATTGGGATAGGAAATGATCAGTGGGATGGGAAGTGATGATGGGGATAGGAACTCATTGGGATGGGAAAACTGGGTTTTATTTGTATTAAATTTACATTTTAAAATTTTCCTTAATTTCCTGGGTTTTATTATTTATTTAATTAAATCCACTTTCTTGACTGTGTTGTACAGTATGGCATTGTTTCATTATTAGAAAATGATAAGTATTTAATATTATTAATTAAACAATATTTCTATATTTTATACTCGTAAGGGGGTGTCGAGAGGCAGGAGACCTTTTCTCCATTAACACCAGCGACAGGACCCACGGGAACGGGGTTAAGCTGAGGCAGGGGAAATTTAGGCTTGACATAAGGAGGGGGTTCTTCACAGAGAGGGTAGTTGCACACTGGAACGGGCTCCCCAGGGAAGTGGTCACTGCACCGAGCCTGTCTGAATTTAAGAAGAGATTGGACTGTGCACTTAGTCACATGCTCTGAACTTTTGGGTAGACCTGTGCGGTGTCAAGAGTTGGACTTGATGATCCTTAAGGGTCCCTTCCAACTCAGGATATTCTATGCTTCTATGATTCTATGATACATTATAAATTATCAATATTCTCATTTCTTATTTTGTTTGTTTTTATTCCTTTTGTACCCTATTAAACTCTCTTTATCACAGTGCACTGGTTTGTTCTTATACTTTTTCTTATACTATGGAGCCCAAAACTGCACTCAGTACTCAGTACATGGAATACCAAGAGAGACTGCCTGGCATTTTCTCTTCTCTGCAGAAGCTCTGTTGCTAACACTGTCCAGAAATCACCACTGTCACAGACAGTAGTAGCATTCCCTCCTCCCACAGTTGGTTCTTCCCCCCCAAGACTTAGACACCATCCAGAAAAATAAGAAGAATAATACTAATAAAGTAAATAAAATAAAATAAAATAAAATAAAATAAAATAAAATAAAATAAAATAAAATAAAATAATAAAATAATAAAATAAATTAAAATAGTCAAAAGCCGTCAGGAAGGCAGTGGTGCAGACTGTGGAGAGCCTGGGTTCAAATCCTTCTTCTGTGAGGCTCTGAACCTATATCCCACCACAATCTCTCTGCTAATGTATGTCAGGGAAAGGAGGAAGAAAGAACATATCTCCTGCACTTTCCATTTATTGTTGACTGACAATTCTGTAGAGTTATAAAGCCTCAATCAGTGAGATACAGGGTTCTTCTCACATTGTCTCACTGGGCCCTAAGCGGAACAGCTCTCATTTAATAGATGCTTCACCACAAAATCATGAGTCATCTGCAGTTTTGAACTTTTCTGGGATCAAGTCCCTTCAGATGGTTGAGGAATCTGCTCCAGCACCTATGTAAACTGGTGCTCTACTAAGCTAGTGAGTGAACAAGAGAGAAATCCTCTGCTAGATGACTTGACAAATTGGGTCTGAAAATAGTGTTGAGGCAGAATAGTCCACGATTTTTGCCTTGGGTGCACAGAGGGATTGGGTGTTGTAGACTTCTTTTATTCTTCATTAAGATAAACATTTTCAAAAATGTGCTTGTTCAACCTTGCTCCCACTGTGTGCATGGGAGGGAGATAACTGAAGGTGGGGAGCGTTGCTTGGATCCTGCAAGTGGCTGAGGTCCACTGGGGTTGGAGGCTTTCTTCCTCCTTTTGGAAATGCAAAGCAACCCTGCACCTCCCCTGCACGTGCAGGAGGATCGTGACAGCCCAAAGCACAGCGGCTTTGTAATTGCTGCATACACTTCGATCGGATTTACATTTGGTAGCAGGGGCCTGCAGGGATGGCGTCTGTGAGAACAGTCCAGACAACAGCCAGCTCCAGATAGCTCCAAAAGGGCCCCGGCGCTTGCCAGAGCTGAGCCAATAAGCGATGTTGTTTGCACCTCTGGGAGAGCAGATGTAAGAAGGGGGAAATACTGCTGCACAACAGAAGCTGGAAGAGCAAGGAGTGAGAAGCAGCCCTGCAGCCCCCAAGGTGAGTGCAGCAGGAGGCAGGAGGTGCTCCAGGCTCACAGCAGCAGTTCCCCTGCGGGCTGTGCAGGGAGAGGCCCCTGGTGGAGCAGGCTGTCCCACTGCACCCATGGGTCCCCCATGGAGCAGATCTCCACGCTGCTGCCCCCCTGTGGGTGGAGGAGCCCCCAGTGGAGCAGGTGGCTGTGGCCTGGAGGAGGCTGCGGCCTGTGGAGAGCCCCCGCAGGAGCAGGCCCCGGGCCGCAGCTGCAGCCATGGAGAGGAGCCCACGGGGAGCAGGGGCAGAGAGGGACCTTGGAGGAGGGAACTGTATCCTCTTTTTTCATCGGTGCTGAGATTGAGGATCAGGATTTCGTGGTAGGAATTTGTTTAGATGAACCAATTTACATCCATATGGGTTTTGTATGTTTGTTTCACCTTGTCTTGCAGGACCATCTTGGCTGGGTCTGCAGTGTTGTGCAAAAGTGAAGTTTTTCACAATAAAGAGCAGCTTTATTTTCGGGGAAAAGGCTGAGGTGGCCTTCATCAGAGTCTTGTGACCTGAAAATGCAGAAAATGGGTGCATGGCTGGCTGGATGGGTGGGTGGGTGGGAGTTGGGAATTCAGCCTTGGGATCAGAACTGGGACATTGTTGGGATAGGAAATGATCAGTGGGATGGGATCAGTGGGATCCCCCCCCCGTGGAGAGGAGCCCCCGCAGGAGCAGGGGGGCTGGGGGGAGCTGCCGCCCAGCCGTGGGGGACCCGTGCTGGAGCAGTTTGCTCCTGGGGGATGGATGGATGGAGCCCGTGGGACGGAGCCATGTGGGAGCAGTGCTTGAGGAGCTGCTGCCTGTGGGCAGCCCGTGTGGGATCAGCTGGGGAAGGACGGCATCCCGTGGGAGGGACCCCACGGGGAGCAGGGGCAGGGAGGGACCCTGAGGGTCACTCTGCTGAGTCTGCTTTGCCCGTCACAATACTTGTTGAGCCATCGCCCTGTCCTTATCTCAGCCCTGGAGCCCTTTGCATCGTATTTTCTCCCCCTTTCCCTTTGAGGAGGGGGAGTGAGAGAGCGGCCGTGGTGGAACTCGGCTGCCCACCCGCTTCGAACCACCGCAGTTGCAAAGTCCTGGGAAAGATTTCTTTCAAGAAATTAAACAAGGTGTTTAACAAAGAAATGCAGAGTTTCCTTTTGAAGGCTTCCTGGAGAATTGGGCTTCTTTCCTATTCCCAGCTCAGAGGAAGGGAATTGTTGATTTCACCTTCTTTTTTCTTACATGGAAATCAAAGGTGAACTGCTCTACAAGGACGGGCAACGTCTCAGAATCAAGCTCTTTTGCTCTGTAGTCCTTTCTCAAGGAAAAGATTGATCACCCACCTTCCACAGATGTAGGGGAGCAGAGAATAATTTGGGAACTACTCTAATTCAAGTCAGTTTGGGCATAGTGGTACTTCCCTAGCTGTTTCTGAGACAGACGCATTAGCAACAGAGAGTGTTGTGCCGTCACTGGGAGGCGCCTGCGGTGATGACTTCAGAAACAGAACTGAATTGTGTCACCACAGCACTTTGGCAACAGCTGCCTCTGTGCACGTTTAGCTGGGAGGCACAGAGAAGGGTGCTGGATGCGATGAAACCACGTGAGGATTTGTGGATCTCCCCTTGAGGTGCACAGAGAGGGACCATGCCCTTCTGTAAGTGTTCTGATGCTTGGCTGAGGAAAAAAATGTGGTTTTGTTGTGAATGCTTCCTTGTAGTATTCTGTAGTTTGTGTCAAGTCCTTACAGAAGCCTCAAGGTTGGTACTTTGCTCAATGATGGAGCTGCACAGAGTGAGAACAGACCCAATGTACGGGGGAGGGCCTCTGCACGTTCTCTTCTTCCTACAGACGATCAACAAATAAGGGGAGACAGAGAAGAGTGTGCTGTGGTCCTCCCATAGACCGCAAGTACTAAAGCATAAACAAGAGGCTTAAGAGTCCCCCTGTCATGTTAAAATTCAGGACAGCAATGGACTTCCTCACACGGGCTGGCCTGTCAACTAGTGTCTCAGGCTGTGGCGTATGAAGATGCACTCCATCTGCTTTCAGGGTAGCAATGGCAGTGGGCAAGCTGCCTGACCTTAACATTTGTCATTTCATTTCTCACCTGAGTTTTGGTGGTTCTCCACGATTCATTCTTGGTCTAGAAAAAAAAAAATAAAAAATAAAAAGTGAATTTGGATCAAAATAAAAGGATAAAAGGATTTCCTTTCCTTTAATTACATGTTTTTAACTTAACTAAAAAAAGTGAACTGCGATGAAAATAAAAGGATTTCCTTTCCATTCATTACATGTTCTTACCTTTGTAACAGATTTGGTTATTGACTTAGAAGGCAAATATCTGGCCAGACTGCAAGACTTGTGCTCGCAGCGTGGGACAGCTCTCGTAAAGGTGATTCAGGGCAGTTTCTGGAAAACAAGACATCAGATCTCCAAAACACTTTCGTTGTGCTAATGTAGGAAGGGCGAGTAAGAGGAAAGGTAAGAGCCCAGATACCGTAAGAAGCAGAAAGTGTGAAGGAAACTTCCTTCTGGCTGATACAGCTCCATATCTAGTTGTCAAGTATGAAGAGAGCAGTGCTAAGTTTCTTGGGGAGAGGAAAACAAAGAGGCTGGGAGATTTTACAAAGAAAAAAATGGGATTCCCTATTTCAGGAAATCCTAGTAACTGGAAATAGAGATTGGAAGAGTGCTTTAAGCCAAGACAGACATGTTTTAAAACTAAAACCTAGGAGTTGAATGAACCAAGAAATGAATCCCTTTTGATTATGCAGTTGTGTCCAGTGTTATCTTGGGAAATATGGTTTCCACATAAAACGTATCTGGGGCTTGAAGTTCTCCTAAGGCCCTTCTCTGTGTATTCCCTACTGTTTGGTAAGCGCTGAGGTCACACTGCAGACAGCAGCACGTCCTCTCCCCACTACTTAGCTGTCTGTTCTCACAACACGTCTAGGAACAGAATGGCTTGGACACAACTGCGCCTAGGACCGAGTTCATTCAAGCTGCTGGACGAGGTAAAAGCTCTGGACAAGCGAAGGGGAGGGAGGGATGGGTGGACATACAATATGATCACTTTAATCTCATTTCTCTAAGAATCCTTGCTGAGAAAACAAAACAAAACAGAATCAAAAAGAACAGAACAGAACAGAACAAATGAAGCAAGCAGCTAGCTTGCTGGAGACATTGTCTGGGAAGCAGTGAAAACACTTGCAAACAAAAACACGTCAAAGGACTAACTCTTTGAGCTTAATTCTAATCCAACAGCATAACCTCAAAGTCCTGTTTCTGTTCGTAACAGGCTGGTCCAGTAACATGTCCCATTGGATGACTTTGCAGCATAGATGTCAGGAATGCAGCTTGGGATCCCCTCCTTCTACTCAGAGTTCACTTTGAAGGGATGAGCAAGTAATTCTTCCTGGGTTGACGGAAATCTAAAGTCTGTTTTCTAACACTCTTCCAGACGCTTCTCTGTCCATCGGCCTGTCCTGCCAACTCTGGTGTGAGTGTGAAGTTGTGGCAAGAGGGATTTCCCATTCCTATTTGACCTGATGGACACCAGCTTTCCTCGGAAATGGCTGATGTTGCTGAGGAGGCAGCAGTATCAAAGCCCTTGCTGATGAAGGTACAACAAGCTGGGGAGGCTTTGGCATTTCTGCACAACGCTGCTCCCTGACTGTCACTCCAGACTCAGATTCGGAAAGAAGCAAAGCAAGCTAGAGGAAAACTGGATGTCCTGGTAATTTTCTTTTCCTTTTATTTCTTCATTCTTCACTTGTAAGAAAATCTAAATCTTAACCCTTTGTTTGAAAACACGGCTTTACGGAAATGCTTATGGGTGTGCTCCTTCACCTTGTGTGGAACCTGCTTC
Source organism: Anas acuta (assembly GCF_963932015.1). Lineage (NCBI taxonomy): Eukaryota > Metazoa > Chordata > Aves > Anseriformes > Anatidae > Anas > Anas acuta. Next base: position 139,325 of record NW_027076049.1, on the reverse strand, counting down.
ACCTCGCTTCAGCTATAGGACACCTATGCTCCAATTTATGCTTCCCATGATAAAGCGGTGTTCTTTCGGTATTCTTTTCTGAGATGCTTGCAGGCGAGGTTGAAAAGAGTTGTCAGTAGGATTCTTCGTTTCCTTTGCAGTATCCAAAGCTCCGTATTACCGTGGATCTTCTCCTCTGATCTGGAAAGCTTCACAGGCCAAAAGAGAATTGAGATGAAGAAGGAAATAGAGAATGCTGGCCAATATTGCCAAGTACCACCCGTAAGTTTTGTGAAAGAATCCGGTGCATTTCTGTAGTGGTAGAAAGTTCATAAAATCATCGTCGTGCACTTGAAGGCAAGCAATGCTGTAAAAATGAAGAATGCAAGGCCCTGCTTAAGGGCAATCTTCAGGCTGCTTCTAGATCAACAGCTTATTTGGTTCTTCCACAACCTCATCTCCGCTTGCTTAGAAGTTGTGAAGGTCGGAAGCACACTCTGTCTTTTTCATCCCCTCTGTGTATCTTTTCCCTGACAGCAACTTCTGTCTTGGCTCTTCACATCCAGCCAGAGCAGTTGCTTTGCCTCCGCAACCTGCAGGCTGACCTCTCGTGTGTACCTGTGCTGGACTGAGGGCAATGCTTGTAACGCACACAGATGCTGCATTCACTGTGACTTTTAGAAAAGAGAGCAAGAAGCTAACCTGCACAGCAGACTCTTAGGTTTCTGTCTGTCTCTCTCTCTCTCTCTCTCTCTATCTGCATACATATTTCAGTACTTATTTACTTCTTTAAATATACCTTAAATAGAATAGATACTTTAAGAAAGCTTACTTGTTCTTCCCCTTTCCTTGTTTTTAATGTTTGCTTTTCTAACCAATCCTTAATGTTACAACATTGGATTGATGCAGTACTCAGTCCTTAGAAGTTCTCAAAGCACATCAGTGATTTCTCTATTTCTCAACCTTTCCATCTTCATTGAGATCTCTCATCTGAATTTAGGTATGAGGTGAAGAAGAACACTGCAACCAGCTGAAGCCGTATCAGACACATGCTTCTGCTAGGAAGTCATTCCGAGGGATTCCACGGTGTACTTTAGACAGGTTTGCTCTGGTCCTCTGGACTCAGCATCCCCAAGGGATATTTCAAAGCTGTCGGAAGGACCCGTCATTATCTCTGACACTGCAGCCTCCATTAGGAACGGGTAAATATTCCTTGCCCTTGTGCAAATGAACTACTCAGTTAGCTGTTTCTAACCCAAATCTCGTTGTTGTCTTCTATTGACAGACACCACCCGGCTAGCCAAGCTAAACCACTGAAAATGGAAGGAGTGGGACATCTTCCAAAGCCTGCTGCTGCTTCTAAGCAGAACTGCGCTGTAGGTGGGGACACAGCAAGAGGAAACGTCCAGGCCACGGTGGAACTGCAAGGCACCTGTCTGAGCCACACAACGAAGTCAGCGATTCCCAGTTGGAGACTGTTGCTCGACCAGTGACACAGCAGCTGGAGCGCTTCTGGTTGCTGCTGATGGGTTCCCGTGAATCAGCCAGGGATAGGAGCTATGAGAACGACTGAAGCGATTTGAAGTTACCTGAAAGAAAGAAGAGAGGAGAGAAGAAGACAAGAGGGGAGGGAAGGGGAGGGAATAAAAGGAAGGGAGGGCGGGGGAGGGTAGGATAGGATAGGATAGGATAGGATAGGATAGGATAGGATAGGATAGGATAGGATAGGATAGGATAGGATAGGATAGGAAAGGGTAGGGTAGGGTAGGGTAGGGTAGCGTAGCGTAGCGTAGCGTAGCGTAGCGTAGCGTAGCGTGTTAGAGGGGAGGGGAGCATAGGAGAGTATAGGGTAGTGTAGGGGATCGGCGTTTAGGGGAGTGTAGGGTAGGATACGGGAGGGGAGTGTAGGAGAGTGTAGGGGAGGGGGGCATAGGGTAATGTAGGGTAGTGTAGCGAACGGGAGTTTAGGGTAGGATAGGGGAGGGGAGTGTAGGAGTGTGTAGGGTAGTATAGGGGAGGGGAGTGTAGCAGAGTATAGGGACAGGGAGCATAGGGGAGGGGATGGTAGGGGAGGGGAGGAGACGGGAGGGGAGGGGAGGGGAGGGGAGGGGAGGGGAGGGGAGGGGAGGGGAGGGGATGGGGGGAGGGGAGGCAAAAGTGGGGAGAGGAGGCAAAAGAGGGGAGAGGAGGGGAGGGGTGTGGAGGGGTGGCGAGGGGAGGGGAGGGGAGGGGAGGGGAGGGGAGGGGAGGGGAGGGGAGGGGAGGGGAGGGGAGGGGAGGGGAGGGGAGTGCTACCATAAATAAAATTGCCAAATACATGACATTTTGGATCTGGAGCCAAATCTTTGTGTACATGTCCTCTACCCATAGCCCCACGTGCTGACCACCCACCCGAATCTATCATACTGTTGGTCAGAAAGAACAGGGAGCATAGGGGAGGGCAGGGGAGTGGAGGGAAGGGAAAAGAGGGGATGGGAGGGGTGGGGAGCGCTACCATCAATAAAATTGCCAAATACAATGAAGGAGCAGCAGAGCCTGCAACCTCCATTCCCCAACATCCTCCAACCACCCCCCCACTGCTCCGTGGGAAATAGGTAGAAGAATCAAGACTGAGGTTTAGCCTGGGATGGAGGTAGTGTGGCGAGGTGGTTTTCTGTTTGGTTGGTTGGTTGGTTGGTTGGTTGGTTGGTTTTAAAGTTTTTAAATTCTCACTGTCTAATTTAGGATAAGAGAGAGAAAGTTGTGTTTACTATTGCCCTGGAGTTTCTGTTGGTCTGGCCACGGAAATGGAGTACTCAAAATCCTCAGGACACTCAGTTTATACCAGATTTATCCTAAAACTGCAGTATTTCTAGGCCCTTGGGATTCTTATCAATTAAAACATACTTTTTCACGCACAGAAGATGCAAAAAAGTGCGTCTACTGCAGTATGCAGACAGAGCCAGTCCTGTCTCTTGATTCCTTCTGCCTTCTGCCTGAAGAGCAGCAGACAATCGAGTTCTTGTCTTCAGTAGCTACGGCCTTAACCAACTGTGCAGTCTGTCCATTCATACACAGAGGAGGAAAAATAGCGTGGAATAACTCCTCTCCTTTGTGCTAACAGAGGAGGGTACAGCTTCCTCACTCCAACCCCACCGAGGCAAACCAGTCAGCAGTGCACGCCAGAGCCTCCGTCTCTTCCCCGTCTCATGATGTGCAGCTGGATCACTCTCCCTTCTATCCCCAGGATCGCTTTCAGCACAGTCCCAGAAGGGTCAGACTCACAGCTTTAGGACCCATCAGAAGAGGCTTGCACTCTTCTGCCACCACACCCCCTATACACATGCAATTTCACACATGCAAAGAGACACCATGGATTGGGGAGTTGCACAGAGAGGAGACCACACCCGTTTGCCTGCCTGCAGTTTGACACCAGTAGGGAGGTAATTCCCGTCAGGAGTTTCCATAGAGATGACAGAATATGGCCCTAGGCTCCTGCTGCTTCTTTCAGCCCTAATTCTTCAAATCCATAGGAACGGAAGAAACCTTCCCAGCCAAGTGCTGCATATCTTGAAGGTTGGAGAACCCACAGCCTTCTGCTTCATTTCATTTTAAAGATCAATCCCAATGTCACTCCCATAGACGTAGTGGAAGCCATCTGGCTGGCTTGGCTTTCTCTCCAAAGAAGACCAAATGAGAGTTGGTCACGGGTGAGGATGAGCCCTGACAGTTCCTGCATTTTGGTTCTCCTGCAGCCCACAAAGCTCTCACTGCCTTGCCTGAATTTGAACCCCTTTGGAACCAAATCTACAGATTATCTCTGTAAATCCAAAACAGCACTTATTCACCATGTGAACAACAAATGCCTGGGATGGTTAACAGCACTTAGGTGCAAAGGTCAGATATATGTAGCTGCATGTTACACATTTTTAGTCTGAATAGCACAATTTATCCTTTGACTCCATTTTGCTGTCACGTGGATATCAATTTGCAATCATTTGGTCTGTCCTCCCTTTGGTGGCTTCCGTGAGAAGAATCTAGAAGCTGCCCCCCGTTAGATAACGGCTCCACTGCTGGCCAGAGCCAAGCCAAGAAACGATGTCGCTTGTTCCTCTGGGAGAGCATATTGAAGAAAGGAGAACAAAAATAACAACAAAAAGCTGTTTCACAGGGAGAAAGAGAGGAGAAGCAGCCCTGCAGCCCCCCAGGTGAGTGCAGCAGGAGGGCAGGAGGCAGCAGCAGTTCCCCTGCGGGCTGTGCAGGGAGAGGCCCCTGGTGGAGCAGGCTGTCCCCCTGCACCCATGGGTCCCCCATGGAGCAGATCTCCACGCTGCAGCCCCCCCGTGGGTGGAGGAGCCCCCGGTGGAGCAGGTGGCTGTGGCCTGGAGGAGGCTGCGGCCTGTGGAGAGCCCCCGCAGGAGCAGGCCCCGGGCCGCAGCTGCAGCCATGGAGAGGAGCCCACGGGGAGCAGGGGCAGAGAGGGACCTTGGAGGAGGGAACTGTATCCTCTTTTTTCATCGGTGCTGAGATTGAGGATCAGGATTTCGTGGTAGGAATTTGTTTAGATGAACCAATTTACATCCATATGGGTTTTGTATGTTTGTTTCACCTTGTCTTGCAGGACCATCTTGGCTGGGTCTGCAGTGTTGTGCAAAAGTGAAGTTTTTCACAATAAAGAGCAGCTTTATTTTCGGGGAAAAGGCTGAGGTGGCCTTCATCAGAGTCTTGTGACCTGAAAATGCAGAAAATGGGTGCATGGCTGGCTGGATGGGTGGGTGGGTGGGAGTTGGGAATTCAGCCTTGGGATCAGAACTGGGACATTGTTGGGATAGGAAATGATCAGTGGGATGGGAAGTGATGATGGGGATAGGAACTCATTGGGATGGGATAAATTGGTTTTATTTTTATTGCATTAAATCCACTTTATTGACTGTGTTGTACAGTATGGCGTTGTTTTATTACTATAAAATTATGATGATTATTATTTAATCTTATTAATTAAACAATTTTTATACGTTATTATATTATAAATTATAAATATTAAAATTGATTATATTGTTTTTATTCCTTTTCTACCCTATTAAACTCTCTTTATCCCAGTGCACTGGTTTGGACTTTAGTTTTCCTTCCGAGTCGTTGTGGATTCACTCCGGATGGGGGGACATTAGTGAACGCCTGTGTGCTTCAGATCCAAGGTCACCTTTGCCCTCAACTCAAGATACATGTTTGCATCTGTTGTCGTGAAACAATGTTAACAACAGCAACAAAAAAGTTCCCTACTTGCTAGCAGCATCCCTACGTTTGCTGGGGTCTGCTCTGTGCATTTTGAAGACCGTTCCATGCTATTCAGCCCCTTCAGGAGGAAATGGATGGTTCTAGGAAAATGCGTCTTGACCTGATGCAAAGCTGTGACTCAGCACCCTGCAGCCCCCGCAACCCCTGGCATTTTACCTGCAGCCCCTCCAACAACTCCTTCCTTCCTTCCTTCCTTCCTTCCTTCCTTCCTTCCTTCCTTCCTTCCTTCCTTCCTTCCTTCCTTCCTTCCTTCCTTCCTTCCTTCCTTCCTTCCTTCCTTCCTTCCCTCCTTTCGTTCTGTCTGTCTGTCTGTCTGTCTGTCTTTCTCTGTTTCTGTCCAGCACTGATTTTATGGCTACGTGTGCATATCCACAGTGTACAGTTTTCTCCGTTCCGTTTCTTCCCTGAGTCTTGCCCCTCTTCCCTGCAACTGAACAGCATTGCCTTGATCAAGGAAGTGGCAACATGCGGCTTACACAGTAAACTGCTGAAATTACAGCTATAACCATGGAGCACAGCTGCCGATCAACACAAGACCACCAATCGCTCACATTTCTAAACTGCTCGTCACAATTCTTCCGTATGTAGGCTGTGATGCTGCTCATCTCTTAAGCACCCATCCATTTCTTCTCTTCCCAGACCCTCAAGGTGTCCTGGTCAAACCACCTCCCTTCCTCTTGCCCCATCTGGCTCTCCCACCTTCCTTTTCCCTCAAGGCTCAACTTTTTTTTTTTTTTTTTTTCAGCATAGGAGCTCCATAGAAGCTGCTGCTGCCCACCTCCGAGTTGACTAGGGCTGAACTACTGAAAAAGAAAAGAAAATCTATAAATAAGAGTGAGAGATGGTGAATACCTAACCATCTCTTAAAAGCAGGATTTTAAGAGAATAAGTAATTGATAAATGGAGTTAAGATCGGAGGGAAAAAAATCCACTGTTGCAATCAATAGAGTTAAGAAGTTTTTCAAGTACATTAGGAACAAAAATTAGAGTAATGACACAGATCTGATACGGGATGGGTATTGCTTCAGTGAGAAATGATGGAAAAAAACACAACACAACACATGTGTATGTGTTGTTGGGTATTTGTAAAAAAAAAAGAAAAAAAACAGGTTAATGAAAACTGCATGCTCAATTAGATGATTTTTTTGTTGTCATTGGTAGGGAATTGTGTGCTTTACAACACAGTATGTGTTATATATATATATTATATATGTTTTATATATGTTTTATATATGTTTTAATAAAATAAGGAAATGATATTTTTTTTCTACGTTTGTGGTTTCCAAACTGTAGTTAATAAACATTAAACAAGATGCAATAGGATCTCGTTAACTCTTTTGTTTGAAAAAACAGTGGCCCTGATCGAGAGGTGCAAGTGAGAGGAGACACTATTCAGTATTTCTCTATGTTGTCATTTATTGGTGAAGATGAAAGTCTGCAGTTCATGTTCATTACACTAGCATGACAAAATGACCACAAGGGGGACTGTCTGGTAGTGAAAAGGAACTTCAGCATGGATTAAAAATCTTTGCCTTTCTTTATTCTGAACTGTTTTTCTTATGGCTGCTAGAGAGAGATTCTCTGCCTTAGAAATAAAACTGCCCAGGCTGTTCTGATAAACCTGTAGGGTTAAGGCACTTCTACCAAAACAGATTTCAAAAGGCAAGAAGTCAAAAAGCAACAATTCAGTAATCTGTGTACGCTTATATATTAAGTTTTAAGATAACCTGGTTTAACCTGGTTTATATTTAGTTCACACAAATTAACCAAACATAGCAGCATACAACCTAAGAAAAGCTTAAGAAATTTATTAGATGCACAGATAAAGTGCTGTAACAGAGAAACTTGTGTAAATCTATTCTAAAATAAATAAGGTACAGTTAAACCACCTTTGACTCGTTTTAACTCGGAAAGAAATAACCTAAGTCTTAATCATTTGAATTTTAAGGTCAAGGTGAAATATACCATAACTATAACAGTGGTTGTGATCTGTATCAACTATTTGAGTCTCCTGTTCCTCTTGAGGTCTCCCAGAAACAGGAAGGCTATTGCAAAATGTATACATTAGACATAGCTCCTTTTACAGAAACATTTTTGGAATAAAGTCTGGTTGCTCAAATACATGTTAAAATATTTAACAAGGAAACAATTTTCTCCTGATCCAGTCGATCTTTTAAACAAGACAATGTATTTTTCCCACAGGAGGGAACAGAAGTAAACATCCTCCTTAACTGAAGACTGTTTTGCTTGAAGAACTAAACTATTGCATTATTATATGAGAGCAAGAAATCCTGAAGATGCAAAACAGATCCAAAACGTCCTATCTTGCTTTCTCTTTGTCTCTCAGGCTTTTGTGGAAGAAGATGACACTTTAGAAGAATCAATCTTTGAACAACCAGGACTCTTTTTTTTTTTTTTTTCCTTCCTGAGGCATGCAAGCAGGAAACATTTCTTTCTTGCTTTGCTGCCAAACACACGTTTTTTGTAGTTTTCTCAGTGAGGTGAGGTTTTTACTTTATAATATGGAACTGATTTTTGTTTCTGTGTATTTTAGGTGCACCACTTGCCTGAATGCTACAATAAATCATATGAAATGTGAGTATTTTTAGAGATAAACACTTTTCATATTAACAACCACAGCAGATGCAGTACCTGAGCTGCTTACATGGAACAACCTTTTGCAGTGGTACTCACTGGCAATGATAGCAATGAGCTGATAAAATGATTATTTTGTTTCTTCAACTGCATTTATCCATGTCATGTTCTAACACTGATCCTTCAATTGGTGGCTGTGCCAACTTCAAGGGTTGCCCTCATGCTGCGCTTCTGTCTGATTTATTAATCCTTTACACTGAAACTGTCATCTCATGGATGAAACACTATGGATGCAAGTCCAGTACTATCATGGCAACTGTGCCTTTCCCTTTAATTTCACCATATATATTAGGGCTTTATAGCTAGTTAGTGTTTTCTATGCTTTATACAACTCTAACTTCAAAGCCATATATTCAGTTTAGTTGATGATTTCTTTATTGACAACTCAGACAGAGATACTGAGTGGATGGTGAGGGTTTTTTGAGTTGAACAAGTAATGAGGGAATATTCTGGCAAAAAGTCAACTACTTCATAATCCACTAGGGAAGACAGAAAAATGTATCAGTCAGTTTCACATACTGTGCAATATATTTCATGCAGGTCTTAACATTATTATTTCTAATTCAGAAATGTGAAAATGGAGGTACAGAGGGCACCCTTCCCACTCCACAGTTATTGACAGTTAAATTCAACAAAATCATTTAAATGGCACATCATGTAGGAAAAAGAATTGCTCCAATTAAGTAGTTGTCAATGTCATGGAGTTATATCCACAGACAATTGTTTTTATTAGATAAATTTCCAGAATAATACCTGTAAAAATTATTCAAAGTATTTAAATGTTAAAAAGAATGTTATGTAATAAGGTTGATTATATGAAAGCTTTAATATAAATAGGACTATGGGAGTCCCACAGAGGAATGCATACACCACAGTAGATAAATTCTCATCATTAGGTTTCTCATTCCATCTAAGAATGAGGTGAAATGCTTTCAATCTGCATAGCAGTAAACGTCATTCTTATACCAGTTCATATCAATCATACCAGCTGCATCATGTTAATAAAAAGAACTGATAGTCATATAAAAAAATTATGTTGTTATTTTAGTTTACAGCACCATAGCCTGCTATGAGCCAAATACCCTTACCACAGTTTTTGGCTGTCACAGGCTTATTTCCAAAAGTTCAGCAATTACTACATTTTTGATGAATTACAGTGCCAGAGTTGCTTTTCTTTTTCATTTCTTTTCTTTTCTTTCCTTTTTTTCTTTTCTTTTCTTTTCTTTTCTTTTCTTTTCTTTTCTTTTCTTTTCTTTTCTTTTCTTTTCTTTTCTTTTCTTTTCTTTTCTTTTCTTTTCTTTTCTTTTCTTTTCTTTTCTTTTAACTAACAATTTTGTAATTAATTTTTATAAATAACAATCATACTACTATAAGGAAATCCATGGAGAATACAGAACACCCCTTTTTGTAGTCTCTAAATTGTAGTTCGAGAACAGTATTGTGCAAATGCTTTTCCTATTAGGTTTTGAAAAAATCATGTACCATATTGAATGATTTTATTTCCAAATGTAATACTAGAAAATTTTGGAATAAATTTGCATCCAGTTGTAAATTTTGCTTCTGAATGCATACCTAGCATTACTTCTGCCTGATTTAATTGATTTCATTGAACTTTCTGAAAACAAATTTCCAGAATTTCATGCACACTTGAAAATTAGTAGCACACGCAGTTCAATTAAGTATTACTTTGACTAATTTTGAATCCAGAATTGGTAATAATATTTTTTTGTTATTGTGGTTAATTTCCTGTAAAACAAGATCTTAACTTGCTTGTTGAAAAGTGTTAAAGAACATTAGCTGGTCCTGCCTGACATGAGTAGTGTTAATGAAAGTGCTAGACACAACATTTTGCCTTTAGATTTCCTTTTCAAGATCTGAGACTTTGTGAAAACATTTTTTCAGGATATGCCCATGAACACAGTTTAGTGGAGAGGTGTGTCAGCAGTGGCTATTTTCTGCGCTGGTAGCAACTTGAAATGAGAATCTTCCTCAACCAGAGTAGATAATTCTCTATTCTGGCAAGAATCTTGTCATAACAATGGAAGGGCTAACAGGAATGGTGGCTGCCTCTCCATCTCCCTGTATCACTGTAAAAACAATTGATATTATCTACGCAAGCTTTCCCAAAAGATCAGTATTTACTAAAAAGTGATTCCTCTGCTAGAAGAAAAAATAGTTCTTGCTAACTCTAAATGTTGTAAATTTTTGATATTTTTATAGATATTTTTTTTCCTAGAACATGATGGGACATCATTGACGATGTATATGCTTCAGTCAACAGATGCATTTTTCTGTTAAAGGAATAACAACAAAGATTATCTGTAATTTTATTGGTTTAGACATAGAGGAAAGCCAGAATTTAATTAACACAGAGTGAAACATAGAGGAGGAGGTATTATTCAGATACAAGCTGGACATTTATGTCAGATTAGTACCTAGCCTCTTCAGTTGTTCATATTAAATGAACCATTCAGGCAGACAGAGAGTGTGCATGTGGTCTGCATGTTTTAGAGATTACATGGGCCTAATATATTAAATATACTAAATATACTAATATACTAAAAGAGATTTTGATAGCAAGAAAATGAGAGAATACCATTTTGGAGTGCTAAAGTTAGAATACGTTGAGATTATTCAACCACAGGTCTCTTAACGTGTATCATGGACGTAATTGCTGCCTACTTACTGCTGCTTACCAGTGAAACAGCTTATGGTAGCTAGTGAGTGGCTAGAACAAGTCACCTGTATATTGAAACTAAATCAGCAAAATGTTTAGGTGGGTATATAGTAAGAAGAGAAGTCAATGTCCAAATAATGGAAATCACAGCACCTTAGCTACAGTTTGTTAAAGCAGAATTTTAAAAAGTCCCCAGTTTTCTGGAAAGGAAAAGCCTGAAGTCTTTTAAGACTTGTAATTACAAAAGTCTTTTCAGCAAGAATGGAACAAAACAGCAAAGTCACTGTCCTGTCAGCAGAATTTTACTGAGAGTATGAATTCTGTCCAATTTACGTAAAATGGTTTTCTCTCAGTGCTGGGGATTATTCTGGTTGGTAGTGCTTCCTACCAGATGATATTGATCTCTGCCTGAGGTTCTGTTAATCTGTAGTGAATACATTTCAAAGCTGAAAGAAGGCAATATTCTTCCACCACTTGTAAAATCATTAGTTGTGAGCGGAGTCATATCTCTCCACCCTGATACCACCAATTTAATGTTATCATACTCTGTCCCTTTGAGGACCAATGGAAGAGTCTCAAAAGAAAGAGAAAGTTACTACTGATATGGGAAGATGAGCTTCAGGAGAAGGAAGGGATCATTTCAGAACAGATGGTCTGATAGAAGAAACTGCCTGATGTAGGGGAAGTGCATTGGCAACACCTTTTCTGACAAGAAGAGTTGGAAAAGGGAAAGATGAATAGTCAGAATCATTGTTAGGGAAAAGGAGGAGTGAAATTCTGAAAAAATGCTCCAAGTTGAAGAAATACCATGTAGGAAAGGCAGAAATATAGGAATGGATTTGGTAAACTACATTGAAGAAGGAGTCAGATTTGATGATCCTTATGGGTCCCTTCCAACTTGGGATATTCTATGATTCTATGATTCTAAGAAGACTTCAGAGCTGTAAGAGAGGAAAAAAAAAAAAAAAAAAAAAACAAACAAACAAACTTGGGAGAATAAATGGTATCTCAGACAAAGAACCAAGGAGGATATTGCTATGATCATAGATGTGATGAACTCCATGTTCTCAGCTGTGAATTTCTGGAGAACTGGGTCAGAGGGAACCTCTTCAAGGAATGTTGCACCGTCACTGAGTAGCAGTTGAGTTTGTTCACTGGGAGAAAAATGCATATGGCCCAAAGCATGCATCAGGGAATGAAGAGAAGGATCCTCCTCAGAGAAACAGAAAGTAGCCTTCTAGTCCTCAGAGATGACAGAAGGAGAAAAGTCTTAATGACCACGCTGGAACATGGTGAGTTTGCTACATCAAAAATTTATAGACTGACTGAAGCCACACTTAGGAGCAAAAATATCATGGACAGGGTTAGATATAAACCTTTCTTTATTTCTATTCAGTCTGATCTAATTTGAACTTTCTATGTATAAAAAGTTAATTCTTATTCTGTAATAAAATCAGGCTTTTCTGAGGTTTCTAGTCTTTATTGGGGGCTCACTGTAGGCTATCTATCTTAAAATTCTGGTGATTCAGGTTACAATATGTTTCTGAAACACAGTAGGTTTACAGGAGTAGAGGGCAAAACGTGGGAAAAGGTGAAATGGTCTGGAACAGAAATGGTGTGGTAGTACCACAATCTCATCTGGAGAATTTGTTTTAGATTATTTGTTGAATTCAAATAGCATGGATGTACAGTGATTTTATTAAGTCCTCAATTGGATTATTATGGATTTACATTATTTTAACCTGTGCTTACCTGTAACTATGCAGAATTTATATGAATGCAGTTTCCTTTCAGTTGGCTGTATCAAATGCAGTTGCCTAAGATAAAACTATTAATTTTGTACACTGGGGCTTGATCCCCTGGGTCATCTGTCAGCAGCGTCCATTACTGATACAGCAGTAGATAGCTATATATCACAGTGTCATCTTAGCTTTTTTCCTCTCCTTGGTCTCAGGGTTATTGTTGTAACACTTCAGATAATTCTGTATATGGTGTTTTGCTTTTAAAAAATGATGGCTATTACAACTCTGAAACATTTATCCTAACATGTTTCCTCAGTTCACATATTTTTTATAACTAATGTAGCACAGGGAAAAATAATGTTTTTCTAACTATGGATTTATGGCTAAAAATCCTTACAGTATTAATGGAAAAGATGTGCATAAATTCCCTGGTGCACTGATGGCATTATATTTCCCAGAATGTATGTGCACTGCATGTCGTTTGGGCATGTTGCTTTGCTCAGCTAGAATCCTCCCAGCCATTTCGTCAATCCTCTGGAATCCAAGCCATTAAGGTACTATCACATGCACAGGGAGACATTTCTGGAAAACTTTCACATAGTTACTGTTGCTAGGTAAATCGCTCCCTTGACATCCACATATTTAGATATGCTTCTCACTTTCTTTGTCTCAAAACTGACACAGTGACATGACTTTGGGGGCGGGAGTAAGGAGAGGCTCATGCAAGGCAAAGCAAGTGCTGAATTGCAGGAATAAAAGAAATAAAGTGCATTTCATTAGGGTATTTTAAATGCATTTCAATTTTGCCTGGACAGCCATACAATGACTGGATATCTAAGGTCAAAGGTAGAGAACAATTGTTAAAGGAAAAAAGATATTTAGGCATAAGTCAGTTTTATGGCAACTTAATTGTTGAGAAATTATATTCTCCTGACTGAACTTGTCTTTAAGTTTTTCAGGATTAATGTACTTCTAAACAATATTTGCATGTGTCTAATGTACCTATGCTTATGCACACATATTTAGGCCAGCTTAGGATAGTAAAAACAATGCAACAAATTATTTGTGTCCTGGAAATGAAATCACCAGTTTTAAAACTCAGAAGTGAGCATTAATTTCTGACTGCTAGGATACATGAGATGAATACTAGGAAACGAGATAGACAAAATAGCATTTGTAAAATATGTGGCTGGGAAATGAGAGAGAGGAACATCATTTTTATTAAGGGAATACTAGACTGAGTTGATTATTCTACAATAGTCATCCAGAAACTCTTGTCAAAACCTTGGAATTAAACAAGCTTTTGGTAGCACATTAGTTCTAGCACTGACTTTCTGTACAGGGGTAAAAACCACCCTTTGTGAATGTTTGATGTACTTTTAGCCATACTGGTGATATCTTTAATGCTAAATTACCATTTATAGAAAGCAAGATGAGTCTGGCAATTTTTATGTAAATCTATTAGTCAATCCACTTCAAGAAGTACATGAAAACCTCAAGATCTGTCTTTTAGTAACATGACTGTTATGTAAAAAGTAGTGAAAAATATTTTCTGTAACTAATAGATAAAATAAAAGTAAAGTTCTAGACCAACTTTAAATAAGATTTTAATGAAGGTGTTACAAGGCAATTCATGTGACATCTACCTTATTTTTTTCAGTTTTTACTCTGAACCATCCATTCAACTTCTTGCTTTCCTAAAAGCAAAGAATATTAATTTCAGAAGCAAGAACACACGTTCAGAAAACTGGGATTTTTGATTTGTTCAAAATTAGAGTTTCAGAGTTAAAAATATTATTACTATATATGATTCTTTATGTCACTGATTTCTTGCCTGTAAAGTATTTGATTTCTCTCTGGCTAATATTGCATTTAGCAATGTTAAAATTTTACTTGCAGCAGTAATAGCATAATTAGTAGCAATACATAATAATTATTATAATTATATATTTATATAATTATATATAAAATATATTAAAAATCTAAAATATATAAAATATATAAATTAATATAAGTAATTATATAAATATATAATTATATGTTGTATATAATATATATATTATAATATATTTATGCAATTATTTATTTAAATATATAAATGTTTATATAATTATATAAATGTATAATTATGATTATCTAATAACTATTTATATAATTATTTTTCCTCTTTGAGGTTTAGTTTCTCTGATAGAAGTAAGATCTCAGTTTGGGGATATTAATTTTCTTTTAGCCTTATAGATTAAAGATAATGTAAACTATCCAATCCATATCTCTTAATTTAGTGTTTTTATCCCTTACCAATAGAAAAGATTGATTTTAACTACAAAGAAAAAAAAAAAAAAAAGGAACTGAATAGCTTAAATATCCATTAATTTCAAAGTGGTTTTAAAAGTGCTACTGACTCACCTATATGGTACATAAAATATTTATTGATGTTTAAAAATACCTAGAAGACAAGATTTTCTAGAATTAACCCTTCCTGTAACAGATGGTATCATAATATGACAGCAGTCTTCTAAATAAGAATAGAAAAACTATAATAATAGTAATAGTAATAGTAATAGTAATAGTAATAGTAATAGTAATAGTAATAGTAATAGTAATAGTAATAATAATATGTTCTTAACATACCACCCAAAGCTTGAGATTTTTTTTAGGGTCTTCAAACATCCATGAACTAATCAGCAAATATGTGTGATCTCTCTTCTCCCTGTCTCATGGCCTACCCTACCATTTTCTAAAAGCTTGATATTACTGAATGTCCATTCTGGATTTGAATGGAGCTAGGGATATCCCAATGATATCATAAATATTTAGGGACTAAAAGCCACTGGAAAGCTCCCCTGGGCTCCCTGACACCTCCAGGCTTGCGCAACACAGAGCAGGAGCCAGTTGTGCATGCTGCTTCCCTGTTGCATAAGAAAGCAAGGGGAAGTTGGCTTCCAGGCAGCAGTCCCAGATAATAGGCTACTGTGGACTAAGAGGAAGAAGTCAACAGCCATGAACACAAGAGGTGCTTGTTGTCACTATGTCTGAGCTCATCAGGAGCTAGCCCTAAGCTCCACCAGCTGGCCTGCTTCCATGATGTATGTTCTTAATGCAGAAGTAAAGCGTGTAAGGTCCAGATATATTCTTCACTGAGGAATGACAATTGTGACATCAGGTAATTTGAGAACAGGTTGATATTCCTCAAGAGTGTGGATACTCTGTAAACCAATAAATGCTTTCACTTGATCCAACAAGCAATAAGAAGGCATTCCTCACCTTTGGCAAACATGAATCACAGAGAGGTCTTCAGAATTTGAAAATCTTGTGTTGCTATTTACATAGGGGGTTTAAAATTGTCCATAATTTAGAAAAGGGGATAGCAAATTATTTAATTTATTTGCTGAAAAGTTCCAGTTACTCTTAATAACAGCAAGCTGGAGAAAGAAATATAGTAGTTTACAAGTAGTCCACTTAATACTTGTGGCTACTTAACAGACTTCATCAGGAGCACAATAATATCTCTATGCTGCTGCAAGCACAGTTCACTTGCCATAATAAGGTATAGAATAGGAAATAGAATGGAACAGAAAATAGTCATGTCTGGAGAGACTGAATTCTCCATCATCTGAGACCTTTGGGAAGAGATTATATATCAGTATAAGTCAGGAATTTTGTAGGCATATTTGACCCTGCTTTAGGGTAAGGGAATGAACTACAAGACCTCATTTACACTGTGATTCAACAAGCAGTCAGCTCTCAGGAGATTTTTCAACAGCACACTAGAAGCAATATGAAAAGCTAAAAGCTGTGTTAATTTGAATGACTTGTGCCAAGTGACAGGAGGTAACAGCATTTAGCTTTTAAAAAGTATTGTGGCATTAAGCCTTCATAATGTTTTTGAATTCATATAGCACCTTTTATCTTAAAGCACTTTGCACGTTCACTATATGATTGGACTAGAGTTCCTTTTCAGTTTGACCTGTGGCGAGGACAGCAAAAGTACCCATGTACAAGTGAAACCTTGTGTTGCTCAACATATAATTTTTTTTCAGTATTATTATTTCAGAATTTTCCAACATGCAATGTCCCTAGATCTGAAAGTATCAACCTTACAGGTATGAAATAAATAAACTCTACTTTTATATTAATTTTTGGAATCAAGGAAATTATTTAGTACTTTTTTTTTCCTATAGGAGTCATCATCATCTTTTTTTTTTTTTTTTTCAGCTATGCTTTGGCATAAAAAATAAAAACTAAAAAATAATAATTCTTTAAACCATACATCTTTTAAAATAAGAGTAGATAGCATAAAGTAACAAAGACATTCATGAATACTCTAAGAATGAGCAATCATGAAACACCAGTTGTGTGCTTCTTTGGAGTCTTTTTGTAGAATAAATGTATCTTAAGAATTGGCAGCCAAATTGGCTGTCCATTTATTTATGAGTTTAGAAAAAGCTTGCCATAAACACTGGAACAGTATGTCATCAAAAGCAAAGGTAGTCCTTCAAAAAATAAGTCAAATTGGCAGTAAAGCTTCTGCATTGCTGAAATGTCAGTATCCTAGTAATGTGCAAGAAAAGCTAGGTAGAACATGCTGTGGAAAGGAATGCAGAAAGTTTGTTTGACACATTTAACAATATTAGTCTGTATAATTTCTGCTTGACCAGGATAATTTTCATTTTATATAAAAAGTAATTTCTTGAAATTGGAATAGGACAATGGCAGTGCAGAAGACAAGAACAGATGGAAATAGTCTCAACAAAACTGATTGTTGAAAAGAAGAATCAAGACTGAATTTTAGATACATTTTAAGGAAGGAAAACTTCCTATCAGAAATCTCGTTCTTGGTGGGCATGATTTCACTGCAACATTTTCACCGACCTTGATTTTTTTGGTCTGGTTCAGAACATTTTTTTTTATTTTTTCTCTTAAAAATTATGCATCTGATCATTTATTTCAAATCCATTCTTGTGTAAGATCCACCCTACATATTGTTTTTCTTCATAACTTTCAGTTTATTTACCCTAAGAAATTTCTTACTACTTTTTCAGTCTGTAATCTCAACCTTGACTGCATTCTGAACAATATAGAACTTGGCTCCAGGAAGGAATAATGATTTTTACCATGTAAAATAGCTCTGCCATCAGCCACACTGAAAAAGAAAAGAATATTTGTGGAATCATTTATTCTCCCTCTCCATCCCCAGATTTGCCCAGTAAGTACTGAAAGCCTAGTGAAAGAGAGAAAGGGATCACTATTGGTCTTAGTTCTTTTTTTTTTTCTTTTTTTTTTTTTTTTTTTAGGGGAAGCAGTATTTTACCGGGAAATGTTCTAAAATTATGTCTTTCCTTCATAGTTTTCTTTCAAAGCATTATCACGTCAATTGATACTTATCCTTGCTTTTCTGGAAAAAGCTATTATTGTTATTCCTGGCTGACAGAAACTAGAAAAACAGTGAGTAATCAATAGATTTACTCCACTGACACTTTTTGTGTCTTTTTAAGTACAAGAGCAGTGACTTTGCTTCTCTTCTAAAAGACCATTGTTGTAAAAATACAGCTTGTTTAGGTTGAATGAAAGACCTCTGTTGACCACAGCTGATTTTGTCATCAGACTGTATGTATGAAACAGAATCCAGTTTATTTCCATACAGGTACCGTTACTCCTCTGACTAAAATGGAAACACAGGGAACAGATAATGTATTTGTATCTGGACATAATGACTATAGTCTTATATACTCTCTTTGAAAGTTTGATTTGGGATTATGAATCTGATAATCTTGTATAATCTTATTTCTCAAAAGGGAATAAAAATAGTACTTTTGGCAGCAATTTCAGAGGATAGCTGTTGCTCTTTTTTTCCAGCCTTCAATTTGAGATGTTTATGAAGTGTGACTTTAGGCTTTTCTTTCTTTTTCCTTAGATGCAGTACTTTGTGGGTTTTTCTTAGTTAGTTTGTTTTTATTTTTACCCACAAACACTATCCATATGGTATTTGTGTATAGTATTTATAAGTATAGTATTATATATATATATATATATATTTATAAGTATAGTATTTAGTGTATTAGTATAGTATTTATGGATGCATATAGATATGCATCCATATCTTTCATTTAAATATATATATTAAATTAATTATTTAATTAATTATTTTAAATTAATTAAATATATTTTAAATTAAAAAGTCATATTAATTACTAGCAAGCTATTTCCCACTTGTGCCTCAGCAAAATTCCCAAGGAATATGTGGTTGTTTTTTTTCTTGTATATTCTGAAGCATCTTTATTTAATTTTTTATTAGTCAACTGTGTTTTTACCCTTCTGTCTCCATACTCTTCTGATAAAAACTGTCTCAATGCACTTATAAAACCTTGGTAAACTCTTCAGTGTCATGTTGTGATCTGAATTTAAAACAAATGCCAACAAATGCTTGTCCATTGAATATATCACAGAAATTATCATGGCAAATGTTACCATTCGCTAACTGTTTGGGTTTGTACCTCTTTTGTCTTACTATGTATAAAATGTATGTTCTTCCTGGGAGAACTGAGGGTTTCCTAAGGAACAGTATTAAAAAGGTGCAGGACGTATCACCTGACATTCCTTACACTGGGCAAAAATGTAGGCTATAGTAAGGACCTTGATATTTATCAGATGCTGCTTTTTTTTACATGTCAAATTCAAGTAAGCTGGAAAATCTTCAAAATCTTTTTTTTTTTTTTTTTTTTGCAAAAATTGCAAAATTCTGAAAACTGTGAAATATTTTAATAAAAGATTTAAAAAAAGATTTAAAGATTTTAATACTGTATAATCCCATCTTCTAGTCACTACTCTACTGGATTAAAGCTAATGTGTTTTGAGTGACCAAATCTTGTAAGAGAGCCAGACCCCTGTGTTAACAAAACATCAAAAAGAGACAAAAGTGTTTAATGACACAAACACTTTTGTGAAAACTCTACTGTCATTGTGTCCTTTAATGAAAAATACTCTCAATCAGCTCTCAGGCCTTTCATAAGCATACGTTAGTTAGCAAAGCCAAATGCTCCCCTTGATTTGTGGGCTCTCAGTCAGAGTATGGCCACAGTCAGCTCAGAATGTTTCCTTTAGCAACACATCGCCCTTTTCTGGGGATGGAGGAGCTGAGCAATAACCTTATCCCTGTCTTTCAAAACAGTTGGGTAACTAAGGAAGAATACCTAAATATGTTTTCTAAAGTCAAACATTTTAAGTTAAATCTGGTTAATTGTGAGTTAAATCTGGGTAAACCTCCTGAAGTAATTTTGCCTTGCTGACTACTGATAGGTAATCTGAGTACAAAGATTGCAGCCCCAATCTGGACGATCTGAAGATATGGAAACAGAACAGTCTTCTAGCATTCCTCATGTGTTACTCTGCACAATTGCCAGTGGACAAATGTCGTAAATTTGATAGTATTGGAATTCTTTCTCATCTGCTCTTCCTTGGGGTTCAGCATTATTCCATTCCATTACGAATATTTACATATAAGAGTTTAGAACCGAACATGGGCTTAAAAGTTTCTGAAAGCCCTTCAACAATCTCTGTTTTAGCAATCCACCAAAATAGCCACCCTCATTTTACTGTGCATCTGAGGTTTAGATAGGAGACAAGGAAGCAAAACTAATGCCTGACAAGTCAAGGTGATATTGGTTAGATGTGGAAAACAGTTACCAAATGAAGATAAAGGTGTCATTATCCGCTCTAGCTTTTTTTCCGTCATGCAGCACAGATGATTTGCAGTTTGTACAGAACCATTTTTAGCAGGAAACTGAACCCTGAACCTGTAGTAGTCAGCTTGATTACACCCATCAAAAGACCAGAACATATCAGAACATTCCACAGCCTCATATTTCCTTTTGCATCCAATAAATAAATAAAAAAAAAAAAAAAAAAAAAAAAGTAGTACAGTCACAAAGCTGTCATAAAATAAGTGCTGCTATTGTATACATTCTTATCACAGGATGATACAGTAGTTGAGGAAACTCAGCTTCCAGCACACCATTCTGTCAGTTTTAGCAATGTTCAGGGCTGCTGTAGATATGCTCTTCTGCTCTCTCATATGTTCTGTTATGTCATGAATCAGTTGTATAGATTGAACACAATCATTTTTGTTTATTTACGCTAATCAGCCTTACTTAAAGGCCTATTTAAAGGAGAATCGTTCAACCACATTCATAAAAGTATAGCTTTGCTGTTGGTTATTGCTGTCTCATAAATTGTCTTTAAACTGGCTGTACTTTCTGACATGTATTCTCTGCAATGCTCATGTGACTGACACAGTATAATTTTGTTTTTAACACGTAGTAAAAAAATTACACTGTTACGTCTCATGATACTAACAAAACATCTTATCCCCCTGTACTCCCCCATGCCTACCTTAATGAAAGGCATAAATGAGCCCAATTCACTCTTCTCAGTTTTGTTTCTTTAGTGGAGAATCATTAAATACGCTCTCTGTGAAGAGCCTGGCCCAAGCTCCAATTCATAGAAGCATAGAATGGTTTGGGTTGGAAGGTGCCTTAAAGATCACCTCATTCCAACCCCCTGCCATGGGCAGGGACACCTCCCACCAGGCCAGGTTGCACAAAGCCCCACCCAACTTGTCCTTGAACTCTTCCATGGAGGGGGCATCCACCATTTCTCTGAGGAACCTGTTCCAGTGCCTCACCACCCACATAGTAAAGAATTTCTTCCTTATATCTAATCTAAACCTACCATTTTTTTAGTTTAAAGCTGTACTCCTTGATTCCACAAAGTGTGAAACATTCTGCTTGCAGTACCTTGTACTTCCATCATAACATGTTGATTATTATTTGGATACTTCCATCATTTTTCTGCATACATTTCATTAGAAAAGATATAATAGTTTAAAAAGTCACTGCTGTGAAATTTCAGAAATGTTTTTCTTTTCTTTTCTCAAAATGTTATTATTTTGGTAGTTGTGGCTTTGAAAATAGTGACAATTCTGGCAATCAATCACATCTATTGAATTGTTGCAACACTGTTTACAAAATAAAGTCTTCCCAACAATATGTATAAACTTGAGCAGGTAACTGATCATATTGAATTGACATCCTATTCAGAAGATTTGAATTAACTTGGAAGACTGTATGGACTCTCACTTGAAGACATTCTTGAAGACTGTGAGGATGTCCTAGTATTTAGTAGAGTCTATATGTAGTTTAAGAATTGTTAACATTTTTCATATTTTTTTTTTTTTTTTTTGTCACTGTACTATTGCTTTTGTCACTAGACATTGCTTTGTTTCCATATTAGAAGTACTAAAAGTTGTTTGTATTAGCCTGACTGACACAGAGATTTTTTTTGTCACCCCAGCTATCAGTAAAAATAAATAAATAAATAAATAAAAGTAAAAATATCAGAAAAAGTAAAGATTTAAAAAACAAACAAACAAACCAACCAACAAACAAACACCACTTTATATTTTTTGAAAGTTTGCAGAGTCTGCAAAATGCAGAGTCAGCAGGACAGTTCTATTTGTTTTAATAGATTTAGAAGTCTTAAGCCTTTACACAGTAAACTGTCACTGTAAATAATTGTTGCCATACTTGGTTCTAGGTGTGTTAAGTCTTCTCTGGCTCAGTTAAGGCAAGTTGGTAAGCTAATTTATGAAATAAACTTTATAATTAATTTGATAGATACTTAAATATACGTATATATATCGGTATGATATTATACAGCTTGTGAACTGTTTTCTACATAATTCTAAATTTCTTACATTTTATATACTTAAAAAATGTGAAGGCATTTAATCGTTATGGATTTATGTTGAGCTTAGTAAGCATTCATACTCTAGATAACAGAGGTAGGTTAACTCTTTCATTTTTAGAGCTTGTAAAATTATGCATGTATGTTTACCTTTACAGAATGACCTTTAAAAAATGACCTTTGAAATAATCCCATTGAGATTAAGAATATGTTAGGGAGCACAGGAATAAGTCAACTAATCATATATATAAAAGATTTTGGTTACACTAAAACTAGCTATATTAGTTAACTGTATGTTTGCTATTTCTGATTGTTCCAAGGATTTTATTTTACCTTGAAACCCTTGAGATATGTTATGAACCAAAGTATGAATAAATACATGTAAAATACATTGTGTAAGTAGGACATTAACTTCAGAGTTTTGTTCAGGGTATTTAAACACATTAATTTCTATGTATTTAGCTTCCAGATTAGGTCACATAGAAAGGAGAACTCTTACAATTTCAAGTTAGGTCATTACTTCTTCTAAAGTAATTAATTATTTGATTTTCTGGGTAAACTACTATTTCCCTAATTTTGTCAGAATCCCAAAAACAAGTATATACACTGCTTTAACTCAGTCACATTCATGCAGTAATGGTGTGATTTTTATTATATTTTATTTTATTTTATTTTATTTTATTTTATTTTATTTTATTTTATTTTATTTTATTTTTGGTTGGTTGGTTGGTTGGTTTCTTTTGAACAAGCCTTTCTCTGTAATTATGACAGCAGTGGAAAATAGCTCAGACAGGTGGATGTGAGAGAAGCAGTATGAGAAGGATACTGGGTCTTGTGTCTGACTGATGAAATACTATATTGCAGAAAAGAAAACATTTTTATCATTGCAGTGAGAACACTGTCAAAACAAGGGTAGCAATCAGCCTTTGCATTTTCTATCACCTGAAGAAGTGGAAACAGTACACAAAATGTTGAGTGATTATTTTCGTTTATTTATTTATTTATTTGGAAACTGTGAGCGCTATGGGACAGTGTTTTTGTCAGGCAAAAATCCATTCACTGGACCAGATCCGCATAAAGAGATGAGTAACATATAGCTCCTCAAACCCTCTTCTTCCCTGACATCTAACTTTCTAGTCAGACAAAAGTATGTTTATATTGTGCAGATCAGAGAACAAGCAAACATCAATCAGCTATCTGTGGCGTTTGAAGCAGTATGGCTTCATCAGCTTGGATTGAATTGATTTAAGACCACTACTTTGGGGCCTGAGCTCCTTTCTCTATGTAGCCCTACACTGTGTAAATAAGCAAGAATCTGCTTTTTGATACTTCACGGCACTGGAGAAATGTACTTGAAATGTCATCAGAAAAAGTTCCTTTAGATGATGCTATGTGCCCTAAATGGCACCAAATACAATGTCATTTACTGCTGCCAAGCACTTTGTATATTGGGTTGTGCTCTGAGGTCCAGTCTCATGGAATTTCACTTGAGCTCTTCTTGTGAGGCAAGGCAACAGTTCTGAAGAAGCCATCACTTCTAGTCCAAAGAGCTTAAGCACTTAAGATCTGGCTTAAGCAACATATAGTCCTCAGCACACAGGAATGGATTTTACTCAATCTTCACAATTTTCTGAAGCTCCACATAAGCTAGAACGATGCATTCAGCTCCCACACAATTGGGTGTCAAGTGAGATTTGTTTAATGCATTTTTATTTCTCCATAACCATCTAGGACATTGATGTCTTCATTGTAAATTAGCTCAAACTTTCACCTTTATGTCATGTCCTGTTTCAGATGGCTTTGTTGACCATCTAAGTGGAACTTCCTTCTAGTAAGTTTGCAACTTTGTGTTGCTTGACCTAATCAATATCTGTCTAGGTAACAGTGCTGATACAGAAATATTTGAAGTCGCTTTCATCTGAATTATCCAGACTCAGAATATTAGTTCCAGTAATCTCAATTTACCTCCTCAATCTGTATCTTCTTTCCATCTCCATCTTTCTCCTGCTGCAGCCCTGAAAATTATGTCCATCTGTTCTTTGCTATTATGACACTGCAGATTACAGTTCTACCTAAAGTTGGTTTGTTTATTTGGTGCTTTGTTTCCCCTTGATGCCAAAATTTAACATTTAACATTTGAGACTATGGAAGAGGTAGAATAATTGCTACTTGCAGTGTTTAGTGCTTGAATGTTTCATCTAATCCATCAGGAAAAGTACCTTCTCTTATCTGCATGCTTAATTACAGCATAAAGAGAATTTTAATTACCATAACCAGAAACTTAGTTTTTATTCTATGATCATGAGTCAATAACAACAAAATCCTATGTATTGCCCTGCTGCAGTATTAAAACCACTCATCATTAAGTACCGGGCACTTTTCTGTCTGGAAACATACTTAATTCCCTAAACATCTGTTAACATTTAAAGGTTGCATCATTTCTCTGTACAATTTAATCATTTTATACACACCTAATCTCCCTTTATTTACAGAGTTTTGATATTTTCACTTTTATGTTCTCCAGGAAATTTAGGAGAGGATGGCATCTTCTCTACCCCAACCCAAATAAGATCTCTATCTTTTTCAGTCAAGTGAAAGACATGAAGATATCTTACCTTAAATCAGATGTTATTACTTCTGTTATTCAGATGATTTCTGAATGATTCAGGCAGGGAACTAACATAAGTAATAATCTTTTTTTATTACTTTTTTAATGTGTTTAATATTTATTTATTCAGAAAGGGAATTTGATGACAAAAGCAGGTGACTACTATTCAGTCTGAAATTTCCCTTGTTACCAGATTTATTTTCTAACTTGTAGGACAAATTATGTTTTTTATTGTGTCTAATAGGCAGGTTGCAAATCTCTTGGCTTGGTACTCTATGATTTATTTTATTGTAAATAACTCCTAATATGATTTAACATAGAAATATAAAGTTACCTCTGTTCTCTCCTCTATTAAATTATTTTCTCACAACCTAAAAAATAGTGCACGTGTCCAAAACAAAAACATTTTCTAAAATTTACTCTTTTATACATGCATCATGAATTACTATCTTTTTCTCTCATGTTAAGAGACAGTGTGTTTACTTCACTGACATCAGCATACGCAATGTAAAAATATTTGCCTCAGTACTGTTTCACTAAAAATGACATCTTTTCTGTCTCAACCATATAATTGTCATAAGCATTCAAATGTTAATTACATTAGACATGTTGGTTTGAGCTTTGTCTTCTTATTAACAGTTATAAGACACAAGCTAGTAATGATAACAGTACCATACAGGTTATTTTTTCATATTTATTATGATAAAATGAAAACTTTATTTAGCACTGAATAAGCTGCACATAGCACAGATGCTTTGTGCTTCCATTTACTACCCATCTGCTTTTTGGCAATAGAGATATGAGCCATATATGGTGCATACTTAGAAGTGTGCTCTAAACAGAGTGCATTGAGAATTTTGATGCAACTTGCTGAAACTTGAATTTGAAATTACAGTTGGTTAGTTTCCTTCACTAAAACAAGATTGCTGTCTTGCATGAGGAGAGAAATTTGCTGATTTTTGAAATTCAGGCATATTAGTCTACATTTCTTCTCAATTGAGAAGTTAGATTCAAAGGAAAGATTTACCACATATTTGTTCTGTCATCAGGAAATAAAAATGCTATATTTCTATTTGTTCTCTTTTTAATTTTGATGCCCCCCAAAAAAATGTTACTGAGAATTGCATGCACACAATTGTCCTGGTGACTTCTACATGGTTCTTTTTGTTTGTTTGTTTGTTTTAGCAGTAGTCTGAGCTTTTGTAAGAGTCTATGTGCTCCAAATTTTGTTGGTCAGACTAAAACAATGTTAAAGAAAACAAATTAACCAATGTAACTAAACTTTAAGACAGATTTTTATCCTTAGAATAAAAGGATAGACTAATAGACTAAGTGAAAACAGAAAGAATGGTTTCCATTAAAAAAAAAAAAAAAGCGGGAAAGCAGGCAGGGGGAGACAGAGAGGACAAGCAGGAGGAGTGATATGGAAAAACATGGACTTCCAGAATTTAACAGATTGCCCTGAAAAGCAGAACGAGAGCTCACTGGAACAAAGAAATGCATCATTAATACATAGAAAAGACCAAATACAGTAGATATGGAAAAGAGAGTAAATTCTGGTGGTAAACATTGAAAGTGAGCTATAAATGAAGGAGAAGGAGCTGCAGGAGAAATGAGGCATGAAACGTCCAGATTACCATCAAATACTATCTATTGTGTTATATGGCTGAAGAGAAGTCCTGAAAGCATTGTTTAGGTGATGTTACAGAGTTGATGATCACAGTATTCCAACTGTACAGACCAAGAGTATTATCTAAAACCTGAATGGTGTGGCACCCACTGTTCACATATTGTAGTTAATCTGTTTAAAGATTAGTTTAGACCTGCCAAGGAACCACAGACAACCTGCACAAAAGATTGAGTATATTGAACATTTTACTAAGTAATAGCTAGTCTACAACTAGTTGAATGTGACTTTTGTGCATTTTAATTATGTATTTCAAGAAAATCTAGTATATTGAAATACAGAGGAGGTGTCTGAAGGACATAAATTAGCGAAGCTGTTTATTTCTTGCCAATCTTTCAGCTATGAGAGTTCCATTATCTTCTCTGCACTGGATTGTACTGGAGTAATTTATTCATATTCATGAATATGACAATACCTTCAGACTGTATTTTGCTTCTGCTGTTATCTGATTACTTCAGGGATATGTTTTTTTCAAGCTTTCCATCCACCAATGTTTAACGGTACCTAGTTGCATAATTGCTGTGGAAGATCTTTGAAATACCATTATAATGGATACTAAATACAGACTTTTTCAGATCAGGATTTTTCAGCACTGACTTCTTTGGAAAAGAGGTGAGCAGTCTAGGTCAGGTTGGCAGATACATTTAAATACAACAGTTCAAAGAATCAAACTGTGCTAACTGAAGATGCACAAGTTCTTTATCTCTTATGACACTCAAGATCAAAAGGAACCTATCGGTTTTCTTGCTCTTGCTTTCAGAAATGCAGAAGCAAAAGTTTGATTTGCTTTGGTTATTTAATGGTTGGGCAAGATTTGTGATCATACAAGCATTATACATTTTGAGGAAACAAAAGAACATTTTGATTTTATATTCTGTCTTTTGTGCTTGGAAACGGTGAGTTGTCCCTTACTGACATCTATCTTTGATTATCACTCATCCCAATGCACAGATAACCTGTTGGAATTGTGCATTAATAGTACAGCATATACAGAAAGATGTCACCAGGGTTTTCACGGATAATAAGCTTTTTTACATATCTGTCTGATTTCAGAAATAAACCTGAAAAGATATTAATGACCTTGCTCCTAACCTAGAATAAAGTGAGATGTACATTTGTTGCAAATTGATACAGCTTCTTTGACTGTTTAGCACTAACCTGATTTACACATAAAAAGAGTCTGTGCCAGTGATAGTAAATGTGTTTCCTGCACCATTTTAGCAGTTTGTTCTTGTTTCATCCCTAATCCTGTATTTGGATGACATAAAAAAGAGCTACAGAAATATTGTACTCATGATTAGGAGAAGGTTTGTTTACCTTGGCTTGCAGATTCCCTTCTCTCCCATGGGTGAATTATAACTCCCACTGAATTTTAACTCCCATTAAAGTCTTTGTAAAGAAAGGGCAGGATATCTTTCAGAATTTATTTTCCAAATAAATGAGAGGTCTGCATTCTGGCAAAGGAATTAAAACACAGTTAATTCTGAAGAGATGCATTCTGCTTTTGTTCAAGTACAGCATTGTCTACCAACATACACACACACGCACAAAATAAATAAATAAATAAATAAAATAAAATCAAGTTTCTTGCTCATCATATGTCAATGAAGAAGTTTGAAGGCTGTGTATTTTTTGTGTAATGGGCAAGCACCAAATGTGTGTGTTCCCTACTTTGAGGATCTGAGTCTGTACAATTAATAAAGTTAATTAACTACTAATATTAATAAATTAATATTTTATTATAGTTACAATATTACTGTGCAGTTGTTACTATGAAAAGATCTGGACCATACTCCTGTGAAGGTTGTATATTTTCAAGGCCTCCTGCAATTCAGCTGACTAAATGCAACAGTGAGCCTTGTAACAGCTGTTGCCTGGCCAGCAATAGGTGTTGCTCTGAGAATACAAGAATGGCCATGAGGTAGCAAGTGTTTTTCTACAGCTCAGAAGTGAGCTGCACTTAGCAAGGATTGAAGTAATTAGTTTCTATGTGTTTGAGGGTTTTTTTGTTTTGTTTTGTTTGTTTGTTTGTTTGTTATTTGAAATGGGTGAGGGAGGAAAGGAGAAGAGAGATGGTTAAAAAAAAAATCAAAAATGACAATTTCACATTTGGAGGAAAATGTGAGGAAAAAACAGGCATATTTGGGAAGGTGAAGCAACAGCCGAGTCTGCTAGTTTGCTTGTATATTGGCAATGAAATTGTCATTTTTTATTATTCCTCTTTTCAGCTGTGGCAAGAAAATAACATAGCATCAAGAAGGCCTGTTAACTCTGAAATGTGACAGTATGATCCAGGAGTTCCACACCAGCCTTGGTCTCCAGGCTGAAGAGTTTTCAACCTAGTGAAAGAACAGTAATGTTGTGAAAGGAGGTCAGTCTTTTCTAACCAGAATTGGATTCTCCCTTCTGCCACCTGTCTCTCCACCAAATGCTTTTCTTCCTCCCACAAATTCATCTAAAGAAAGGTGAACTCGCTCTTCTGAGATCAAGACATTATACTGGAAAAGTTCTTCTAATCAATTCTGTCCTTTCTTCTCTCTCACACATGAGCACTGTGATGAAAGGAAACATTGGGCAAAGCTTTCTGCAAAACCAGATTCTCTGTCCTTATCAGTCACCATTTTGCTCTGTAAAGGAAGAGGCTCATAAAGTTGGTTAAGTATAGAGAAAGAGTTGTTGTAAGCTCTTGGGAGAGTCCAAACAATCAAGAACAAGAATCAAGAATTACATAACTTCCCATTATTTGCCCATAATTTTATCTCCTTTCAGTATAAATTTATTAGTATTTAAATCTCTTCATCTTTGAACATAAGCATTATTAGGGCCCCCATCAGCATATAGACAGCAATTACTTGTGGGTGTTTCTCTGCAAAACTTCCCATCAATGAGGTGACTAATAATTAGGATGGTCTCCAGCTAATGGCACTGTGTTATGATTGTGATATTTTCTGTATGAACTTATGAAAGCTATAGACTGCACATGGTGGAGTGGTATATTTGTTTGTAATGAAAGGTGAACAAATCTATGTGAATTTTCCTCCTGCTAGGACACTAATTCTTGCCTTACTTAATTCTAAACTGCAAAGTGTAACAGAGAGATTAAACATGGAAACAAAAGACCAAGCAACATAGTAGTTGTTTCATTGTTTTCAGTCAAAGTATTTCTCTGAAATATTTGCAGGAACTAGATCAGAAGTTAAGGGTTTGATAATGAAATTAGCAGACGAAATTCTGTTTCATGCAGGCTGCAGGTAGAGACTAGATTAATGGATCACAATGAGTGCTTCAGCTGTTAAAGTCTGTCAATTAAATAACTCATTTTTAATTTTGCAGGTATAGTCATGCTAAGTAATTAGGAGTGAGAATACTGTTACATCTCCAAGAATGTCTGGCAATTTACATTTATAGGTCATAGGATATCATTTGTCATGCTTACTAGATGCCAAAACAGATTTTAGTGGGAATACTGATTTTGCGTTTTGACATTTGTTTTGGAAGGCAGAAAGGGAAGAGGTCACTTGTTTGATTTTATTTATTTGCAGCCACCCAGACAGATTAATTGAACTTGGCTCTGCTTCATGAAGGAGACTTTACTGCTGTCTCCTTGTGAAAAGACCCTGATTTGGCCAATGTTTTAGATGGAACTGAGTAGACTCTTATCTTTAGACCAAAAGCTGTAAAAAATTTGTATTGTATTTGAACGTAATAACAAAGAACAGCAACAACAACAACAACAACAACTGTTCTGAAAATAGAATGAGTAGGAACAGGAATAAATTCCAAGTTCATAACAGACCAATTATTTTCTTTCAGGATTGCTCTTAGTTGAGAACATCTGCAATTTTTTGTATTCTTTTCTTATTTTTTTATAATCACATCTGTGATCTGTCTGTGTGTCTTCTGCTTTCTTCTCTCAACAGTCTCTCTTGTGTTCCAGACACACAGCTTGCTGAGCACTCATCCTTGGCATGTCCCACCCTGCACTCAAGGAAGTTTTTTTTTGTCTTTTGTCTGAACATGCCCAATTGCAAGAGAAGGTGCAATCTCCTAAGAGGATCTGCACATTTGCCACCAATTTTGTCAATGCTTTCCTACTTCCTCTGTTTAAACTAAGTGAGAGGGCTGAACGATATTTAAATGTCAACTGTTGTTCAGAAAACTACATTCTATCTAATTTATTTTTTCCATTGACATGTTTCAGATCACAGTGCCTAACTATTAGGTTTCTAAAAATCACATTTAGCTTAAAAAAAAAAAAAAAAAAGTATTCTTTGTCTTCAAGTTCCTAAATAAATTTCATGCCTTGACTTTAGTTTTCATATAACCATTACATTAAAATTCCAGTTTCAAATACAATAATAGTAAAAATAATAAACTATCTTTCCCAAACTAGAAAAAGCTAACAGACTATCTTATGGCCAATAACATTGTTAGCACTTAAGTAAATTCTCATGCAACTGTTCTTGCTGCTTTCATTATGTATTCGTGTATGTTTTTTTTCCCCAACCTTCCACACTCGAGACCAATAAAACCAGATATTTTGTCCCAAGCTATTTTCTTGCTATAACATAATGCTTTGGAATATTGTATATATGTTCTCTAATCGAAGCAGAGGACTATTCTACCCATGCAATAAAAGGACATCTCCTTGTAAGCTAAGTAAATGGAGTCAGATGTACATACACTAAGATAATGCAAAGAATGCTTAAATATATATTCTCACAAAAACCTAAACACTGAACTGTTGAAAGATTTGATTGTGTTTATGCCTGTTTATTACTACAATACATGACAGCCAAGTGGGAATTTTGGGGTCCATTCCTAGCTCTTTCACTTCAACTACCTGCTGTGATCTTCTGGGGTTTCTAGACAGAAATAGAGAATACAAAAATCTCATGATTTCATAAAGATTCGTGTAAAGCAATGTGAACCTATTTGGTGGGAAATGGGAATACTAAACTTATTTAAACAGAGTTATCTGACACTTACATGGCTAATCTAAGTATCTATGCACTAAGTGCATCTCTGTGTAGTATGTTACTAACATAGCTATATATAGACATGGTTATGGCTTCTAGTAAAACACTCCTTCAAAAGTAAGTTGTTATCACTGCACATAAAACAACTCACACTTCTGGAAAAGGGTAGGTATTTTTATGCTTGTTTTGTATGGAGTTCCATGGAACATATGGCTCTTAAAGATGGATGAACAGCTCATACATCTACTTGTTTTTACAAAGAAATCAATGTGCATTTCAAAGAATTTATGTTTAGACAGACAGATGAGGGAATATTAAGTTAAAAATCATCAAGGAAGCCATTAATACACAGACAAAGGCTAAAATTGATTCAGCTTTCTGATATTTCATCAAACACAGCATTCTGGAGTCAACAACTAAACACTACTGATTCTGATTAGACAGTTATTTCTTCTGATTCTAAATCAGCTTTTGAAGGATTTCATAATCCTGTAAGGCCATTCTTTGTCTATTGAAACATTAATCTTCTAAATATTGTTAAGCTTGCCTACATTCTTACCCTGCAACAAAAATGAAGGTAGCTTACACCTGCAGATGTGAATGTGGACACTTCATTTGGCACACTAATGGTCCCATATGCCAAGCACATTTTAATATAATCATAATATGCTTCCAACATAATAAATTAGTCATGAGTCAGTATGAGATACAGAGAAGGTTCAAACACAATACATCTTACATACAGAACTAATTTCTATTGGTTCTAATTGGGTTAGCTTTTCTCTCTTTAAAATGTAAGCCTTTTAGCACTAAAGGCATAGTTCCTATCTGTTATTGTACAGAACCTTTGCAATTTTTTATTAGGTGTACCTAGCCCTGCAGACTGTGTTTAACTTTGTCTGTGAGTAAGCACTACAGTGGGTATCAGGGTTGTGGTTATTCATCCATTCAATTACAAATCTTGCTTAAATGTGGTCCTCCTCTCCTCTGTTTCCTTCTGAGGAGGGCAAGGGAAGAGGGGACTCACTTTGATATGGACCTACCCAGGAACCAAAACTCTCCAGGGTACTTGCAGTCAGAGGTACAATTCTGAATGTATCTTATGAAACTGTGATCATCCTGGAAGTGCTCTCTGCAGCTCTGTATTCACAAGACAACCTGTTTTTGTGGCATCACCTTACATGTACAGAACCGGCAAAACCTTATGCCATACAGAAAGACTTGATACAGCTGTTGTATGTCTGTCTCTTGCCTAACACTTCCAATATGGAAATTCCCATATAGAAAAGTTTTTAATGTATTTTTCAAACAAGCACTTTTCTTCAGATTAGGGGCCATGATTCTTTATAATTTGCACAGGGATTGTATCCAGAGATGCCTGTCAGAATCCTATTTTATTGGACACTGTACAGACATACCATAAGAGACAATCTGTTGCCTGCGTGTATGTAAAATATAAAAACACAGTATGGGTTGGCAAGAAGGAGTTATCAGTAAAAGCAAGTGAATTACATGCCATTACTGAAGTCTCAGCTTACCCTGCTTCAATATTGTCATTCTGAAGCATGCTGTGTGCTTTCTGTATTCTACTACACACAGCAGCTTGCAAGTGCAAATATCACTCCTATTCATAACTGGCATAACCGCAAGGTTTTGCATCCCTTTTCAGAATTAGAACTGTTTTAGCATAAAAACAAAAAGAACAATAAGTTTATTTTTTGCAGTTTTTTTTTTTTTTTTTGGGGGGGGGTGGGGAGAGTGGGTTGTTTTTTGGTGGTGGTAGTGCTGGAGTTTTTTGTTTTTTTCTTGTGACGAAGTAGTAAGAATTCCGGTTTACATTAGATTCAGACTTTTCTCTTTAAAGTGTTTAAACTTTTCTAAATTAATCTAAAAAATAAAAACATCTATACCACTAGGGAAGCCCTGTCAGAGGCAACAGATGCTAGACTTGTGCGTATTCTTCAAAAGCAATCAGTCTACTTTCAAAAACCACTTCTAAGATCTCCTCTTATGGCCAAACTACTGTATATTAACCCCAAAGAGCTCCTTACAAGCAGCTTTTCTTCTTTGAAGTGTGGTTTCCTGTTCACAGATTAAAAATGCACTATATTGATAACAAGTTACAGATCTTCAGACTAAGTGTTATTTAGGCAAACCCAGATAGGACCAGTTCTTAGTCTCTTTTGTGGGTGGTGACCACAAGTTAATGCCTGTGATCTCAGTCCATTATCAATGAAATTTAACCTTTTCACATGAAAAATCAACAGTGTTGTCACCCCTCCAAGTAACTGCATTAGAGAAGTAAAGCTTTGACATTTTCAGAAAGAACTTAATCCTTCTGAGTGTTTTGATACCTTAGATCTACCCTGTACCCTATGAAAAATTTATGAAAAATCTCATGAAAACATTTCAGCTGAAAACACCATCAAGTGCCAGCTTACAAAATATTTTGTTTATAAAAATTCTTTTTGCATAGAAACACTCTTACTATTTGTTTAACCAGATGAAACTTAAAACAGATGAAATAAATAAATAAATAAATAAATAAATAAAAGGTGATTCATCTTTTCTCTTTCTGGAAAAGACTCTCAAATCTTTTAGGAGCTTTCTCATTGTTTGTGTTACCCAAATGTGCTAAGCCTCACATATTTTCATATTAAAATATGAGCATAAGTTTGGATTCTGTATCTCAGTTTGGATCCTAAAAGATTCTACTACAGATTCTCAGGAAAGATAGAAAATGTAAAATATGATACAAGATCATGGCATTTTACAACTGAAGCATTTAGTTGCTTTTTTTTTTTTCTTTTTTTTTCTTTTTTTTTTTTTTTTTTGTCACTGCTAATATACCATACTTACACAAGAGAATAAAACTGCTCTATTGGGTTTATGTGGCAAAATTTTGGTAGCCAGGTGGCTGCAGGGGTAACATCTCAGAAAAGAGTCCAAAATTGCCCCATGTTAGATAAGAGCCAGTTCCAGCCAGCTCCAAAAAGGGACCCTCTGCTGGCCAGAAACAAACCAACAAGCAATGTGATTGTGCTTCTGTGAGAGCATAGGCAAGGAACAGAAAAAAATCCAGTACAAGAGCCACTGAGAGAGGTGAGTAAGCAAATGTGCAAGAAACAATCCTACAGCCCCCCAGGTGAGTGCAGCAGGAGGGCAGGAGGTGCTCCAGGCAGGCAGCAGCAGTTCCCCTGCGGGCTGTGCAGGGAGAGGCCCCCGGTGGAGCAGGCTGTCCCCCTGCAGCCCATGGGTCCCCCACGGAGCAGATCTCCACGCTGCAGCCCCCCCGTGGGTGGAGGAGCCCCCGGTGGAGCAGGTGGATGTGGCCTGGAGGAGGCTGCGGCCCATGGAGAGCCCCCGCAGGGCAGGAGCAGGCCCCGGGCCGCAGCTGCAGCCTGTTTGTTCCCCAGGGGTTGTTGTTGGGGCCTGTCCTCTTTAATGCTTTATTGATGATTTGGACGAGGGAATTGAATGCACCCTCAGTAAGTTTGCAAATGACACCAAGGCTTAGGGCAGAGTGGCTGGAAAGCTGTGCAGAGGAAAAGGATCTGGGGGTGTTAATCAATGCTCACCTGAACATGAGCCAGCAGCGTACACAGGTGGACAAGAAGGCCAACGGCATCCTGGCTTGTATCAGGAATAGCATAGCCAGCAGGACCAGGGAGGTGATCGTCCCCCTGTACTCTGCTCTGGTGAGCCTGCACCTTGAATGCTGTGTTCAGCTTTGGGCCCCTCACTACAAGAAGGTCATCAAGGCTCTGGAGAGTGTAGCCACAGAAGGGCTACAAAGCTGGTGAAGGGCCTGAAGGTCCTACGAGGAGTGGCTGAGGGAACTGGGGTTGGTTAGTCTGGAGAAGAGGAAGTTCAGGGAAGACCTTATTGCTCTCTACAACCACCTGAAAGGAAGGTGTGGGGAGCTGGGGGTCAGCTTCTTCTCACAGGTAACTAGTGATAGGACCAGAGGGAATGGCCTCAAGTTGCACCAGGGGAGATTTAGGCTGTACATTAGGAGACATTGCTTCTCAGAAAGAGTAGTCAGGCATTGGAACAGGTTGTCCAGGGAAGTGGTGGAGTCTTTGGCCCTAGGGATGTTTAAGGAAAGGTTGAACATGGTACTCAGGGACTTGGTTTAGTGGGTGATGTTGGTAGTAGGTTGATGGATGGACCAAAAGATCTTTGAGGTCTTTTCCAACCCTCATGATTCTATGATTCTATAAGAGGAGTCCACGCAGGAGCACATTGGTGCAGCTTGCTCCTGACAGATGGACCCTGTGGTACAGAACCATGTCTGAGCAGTTCTCTGAAGAGCTGCAGCCTGTGGGAAGCCCATGCAGGATCAGTTTGGGAAGGATGGCATCTCATAGGAGGGACCAGCGAGAGAGAGTGAGGATGAAGGAGTGGCAGATGATGAAGCGTTATGGACTGATTGCAGCCCTCATTCCCTATTCCACTGCAGGGCTTCGGGGTAGGAGGTAGATGCATGTGGGTGGGGGTGTGGTGGTTTTAGTTTAGTTTGCTTTTAGCTTTCACTGCTCTGTTTTGTTATTCATTGGTAATAAAGTAAGTTAATCTTCCCTAAGCCACGTTTGTTTTGCCCATAACAGTTACTAGAGAGTGATGTCAATATCCATAAGTTTTTCCATCTTATTTTCAATCCCTGATCCATTAAGGAGGGGGAGTGAGCAAGTGGCTGTGTGGGGATCTGGCAGCCAGCCAAGTCAACCCACCAGAACTGCTCAACATAAGAGCTGTTGGAATGCAGCTATGTATACATTATAGTAAATAATATTTTCATGCTAAACAAAGAGAATCAACTGGCTTTATGGAGACTACTTGTTGTCTTTTTGGGAAAACTGTTGTGTAAGGAATCTTAAAGGGAAAAAATGAAGAATACTTGAATTACATTGCTGAATTTTTTCTGTTCTTCCTATTTTTCAATTTTACAAAATAATTACATTCATAATTTAGGGGCACTGACCAAGTAGCTCAGGATATCTTTTAAACCATTAGAGAAGAAAGAAAGAAAGAAAGAAAGAAAGAAAGAAAGAAAGAAAGAAAGAAAGAAAGAAAGAAAGAAAGAAAGAAAGAAAGAAAGAAAGAAAGAAAGAAAGAAAGAAAGAAAGAAAGAAAGAAAGAAAGGCAAGATTATTATGCAACATCTTGATTTATTTACTTGGAACTCAAGATACATTTTTAACATACTGGTAAAAATAAGAACTGCAGTTCTTTACAGGTAATTTCATTGTAATTTTTTTCTAAGAAAAGGAATTTTTAGCTCCTTAAATCCAGCTTTTCTCTTTACGGTAACACAAAGTTTTGGAAAAGTAGAGCAAATAAAATGGAATTTCATGATACTTTAAGAGACTCATTCATATGGGATTCATATGGGGTCCAAATGCATAACCTTGATGCATTTTTCAATCTAATTTTATTTTCTTTAGAAGTCAAAGCATATAAAAACTACTGTAAAATTAATGGTTCTCTACTCCAAGCTACTAAACAGCTTTGTTTACATCTGTTTCAGTGAAGTTCAGAAAACTGTAGGCATCATTGTGAGCACTATGGAGATACAGACTGAAAGCTCAGGAGCTGCCCCTACAATCCCTTTTGAATTGAAATAGATTCCTTCTGACTAAGTGTTAAGCATGTGAACTGTGACACTGTAGTCTGTAGGACTACTTGATGCAAGATTAGTATTTGTATAGCATTTTGCAAGACTTTTACACTTTTGTAGAATCTACCAATATATCAGTAAAACAGTAACTGTTTCATTCCCTCTCTTCTGTAATACCAACAACTTATTCCAGGTGAGCAGCTGGCAAATACCAAAACCTATGATTTTCACTTTTGTGGAGGTATTTGTGTATATATATATATATACACATATATATACACACACATATAATATATATACATATATATATATATATATATATATGTATATATATTATATGTGTGTGTATATATATGTGTATATATATATTATATTATATTATATTATATTATATTATATTATTATTTATTTATTATATATATTATATATAATATATATGTATATATAACTAGGTATATATTAAAAAGCAAATTTGGTTTACTTTTCAGTGATTCTTTTAAATGAATATATCTTGCTGATGTATGTGTAGAGTCAACACAGTGCTATAAAGGAGCAGTAACAAAACACTTCCTACTAGAATATTCAGAACAAACTGAAGGAAAATAATTATTCTTGAGCAGACTTGACAATGAAATTGCACATGTGGTTGATTGGTTGGTTTGGTTTGTTTTTCTCTCTTAAAATGAAGTAAATAAGGTTCCTTAGGTGTCTGTTGTGATGACAGTTTTTAAGATGCCTTTGGAATATCATCTGCAACATATTTTTATATTTTCAACTTTATAGCTTCTTCTGTATATAAAGACCTGGTCTCTGGAACTGAAGTTGGAATGGGTGGAGAAAAGGATTTGCACATGTCAATTGAATTAAAAAGGCTTTGTCAGTTTCATACAAAAATTCATGAACTAAATTGTATTTAATTAGTTAATTTTTAGTGCTCTGAAGTGAGAGCCCAATATCAGTTTTAAATTGTATTATTAAATCATATTATTAAAATAGATGATCTCTCTATCTCTCTATTATACGGTTTGTGAATATTTATAAGTAATAAGTAAACCTTTTCAAACTTGACTCAGTGATGAGCAAATTTATGATATAGTAAGTATTTTAAGCATAAGCAGATCTTTTTTTTTTTTTCTTTTCTTTCAAAGAAAAGAACGAATAGCTTTGTATCAAATGCTAGTTTAATTTATTTTACAAATATGAGGCGGTAATACCTTGGATTACTACTTGTTATTTAATCACTGTATTATTTCAAGGAAAAATAATCACTTCAACTAGCTATGAAAAGAAGAATATTATCATTACATGGTAATATGTAATGACAATACATATTATCAGTCTGATTCAAATCCTCTGTAGTGCCAATCCTGCTTCCCTATGAAACCTTAAGTTAATTTAAAATTGATCATTATTTCTGTATTCTTTTCTTACACTTTGGAAAATCCTATATTGTCTGATTTTTCTACATACAGTTAGCACTCTTCTTGTACCTGAGTGCTTGTTGTAAGGTGTTTACCTTT
This sequence comes from Anas acuta, assembly GCF_963932015.1. Lineage (NCBI taxonomy): Eukaryota > Metazoa > Chordata > Aves > Anseriformes > Anatidae > Anas > Anas acuta. The sequence goes on along the minus strand of NW_027076049.1, from coordinate 100,843 downwards.
TTCCTTTAGTAAGTACCCTGATACATTTTGAAACTTGTCTGTGCCCGTAGCTACTGACATTTCTGGGGCTTATTCATACCCAAGCACATTTGTAATTCTCTTCATCACATTTTCTTTTACATTCCTTTTTATTTAATTGATTTTTGCTACGGCTTAACTGCACCCAGCTTTTGTATTATTGGAGAAGGTGTAGAAGCAATCCTGATAAGGAAACTACTACATGACCTAATCCAAAAATCTGTATAAGGAAAACTGTTTGGTATCACCTTTATGTCTGAATATCACTACTACATCCTCTGGAGGAATACCTGTGTCTGAAAGTTATTCTTGCATAGTCAGCATCATACAGTGTTATACATTTTTTATATGTAGACTTGTGATGTGGTTTTCTTTTTTTTTGTCTCTTCTTTTTATTGAAAATTGATCTCTCCTTTTTTAAAAATTGTGTGAGAACATATAAGACTATGAAAGCAAACAGAGAAGTAAAAAAAAAAAAATTTAAAAATCAGTAAATGGAAAAAAATCTACCACAAAACAATCTGCAGTGAAGAAGTTGATCTGTGAAATGAACTTGAAAATAAGAAACTCCTTAAATTAGGTTTCTAGGCTCACTCACATATTTTAGACCTGCAGCACAGCAAAAAGATACTAGTACTGTGTGAAATCTGAGTCTTGGATCAGTTCTAAAGTTTAGTTTCGTGCATAAGTTGGAGGTCAAATACTCACTTTTTTAGGAAGGCACAAAACCATTGGAAATCAATTATAAGACTTAGACTTCAATGAAGCTAAGAGCATTGGGTGCATCACTTGGTCAGTCTCTTTATCAGTATTTCATCTCAGCTTCTGCACAGTTTTTTTTTTTTTTTTTTTTCTTGTTCTCTACACATAAGATTTGTCTCCCACTCTAAAAGAGTAACTTTTTTTTTTTCTTCCCTTTGGTAATGCTGTAGGCATTTCTAGTGTTAAACAAATAAGTAAAAAGTATAATCCTGGAGCAAAATCATAAAAGGCCTTACTCTTTCTTCATCTGTCTTGGATAGCTTGTTCTGCAGATTGTCCCATATTGCGTCTCTGAGAAATATCAAAGAAAACTAAAGATGTTCAACACAAATGCACTTTATATGGAAAAATTGGAGGCTAACAATGAAGCTCATTGAGCCACTTGAAATTTCTGTACGTATGTTTTGAGCTCTTTTTCCTGCTTCCTCTGACCTTTGGTTTGTTTAATGTTGTGAATTGCTCAATGTATATATTCAAACAAATTTCTTCTTTACAGAAACTGTTTGGCATCTGTTCGCCCTTGTAGCTTATCCCCCCTTGATTGCAGTGATGTAACTAAACACAGTCTGTTGCTATGGCAGTGATCAGCCGTGTATAGCGTGAGCTGCTATGATTACAGGTCTGCACCGCTCGACTGTTTTTTTCCAGTCAGTTCACAGAGATATCTTTTGTTTCACAGTATATTCCAAGTTGTGTTATTAACATGCTTAACCAATTTGTGCCCATAAGAGTGCCTCTTGCTGTAGAAAATACATTCCCCAAAGGGCTTCCGATATACCCTTTGTGCACATGCAGACACAGTACTCCAGCTAGCATTTACGCCTCTGAGAGGCGTAAATTATATGTGTGGAGAAGGGCATATAGAAGGCTTGATTTCTGATGTGAAATGGCACTTAAAGCAATTCTTCTTCCTAGCTCTACAAGCAAACAGGCCCAAGCAGGAAGAATGGGGCAAGTTGTGAGCAGTGATTAAGTAAAAGGGAGAGCGCTGGGCCCCTGCCAGGGGCTTTCCCTTACCACACTTTCACAGTCCTTTTATTTTTCCCTTCATTTTCTTTTTAAGAACAAAGGTTGTGCTGCAATTTACAACCCATGTCCATGTTCTGAGAAGAACATGTCCATGTTCTGAGAATTTACTGACAGTATCCCTGCCTGTGGAAGAACTCTGATTCAGTTGCTAGGATCACACAGCACTGGCTCAGCCTTTCTCACATGATGTGTAGCAAACATTTCTTTCTAAGCTTATTTAGCTACAGTCTGCAGTCGGAGGCAGGTTGGACAGAAAAACTCATTCTGCTTAATTTTGTGGTCATTGATGCCTCATACTAAGATATAGCTCTGAGCTCTCATGCACAATTTATTAATATGACATAAGCTCAGCTAGCATTTATCTACAGTTTTGCATTGGGTTAGCAAATTCTTTTGTCAAATTGCTCCCAATGCTTGCCAAGCACACTAATATATATATATATATATATATATATATACATGCATACATATATATATATATATATATATATATATATTCTGCTTGTCAAGTACTTACTTAAAACTAAACTTTATGGTGCTATTGTATGTACTATTTTTTGGAAAGTTGGGAAAAAATATGTCTATTTCTTGGCCTCCAAGTGCAGAACTGAATTTCCCTGCCTACCCCCAATATTCCCCCCCCCCAAATCCACATGAAAACTATAAAACAAAACCTGCATGGATGTGAAACAAGATGAATGGGAAGAAGTATTCTGATATTTGGTACACCTTCTGTACTACAGTCTTTGGATAACACTAAACCATGCTTCATCATATGTTTTTCCCCTGCATTTAGATTACATACTTTATCTCTCTGTAAAACCAGTTTGCTTTGAGATCCCAGGACATTTTAAAGTATATAAGTATGTATATTGTAATACACAATAAATGTTTGTTCATTGTCTTTTGTAAAAACAAGGAGTTCTGTTTGAGGAACGGGAGTTGTGAAAACTCCCTGCTGAAGTAAGGAGCTGTATAATGCTTAGCTAGACACTATGAAAATTCCTTTGCTTAATGTAACAAAAAAGAGAACCCTCTCCCCTTCTCTCCTTCTGCATCTCAGTAGCCTCTTTTGTTCAAAATAACACTGCTGCAAAGTTCATGTAACCATCTCCTGATAAGTTGTTAAACTAGTGTATCAACATCTTGCCTTCCTGTCTCACGCTGGGCCAACATGACCAAATAAAGAAAGAAGTTGAACCACAACGCCGAGGAAGACTACGGCCTTCATCTTCATGACCACCAGAGGGACAGAGACGACCCCCTAGCAACAGTGCGCGCAGTCGCAGAATATACCAGGATGTGCTGCGTAATCCCAGAATTACCAAGATATAAAAAGGGACCCTGGGGGGGGTGAGGTGCGCGCCGTTGGCGGAGCCGAGACTCCCCGGCCGCCCAGCGCTGTTTTGCTTGCTGTTGCTTACTCAATAAATTCCTTTCTATTATTAATGCAATGCTCTCTGAAAATTAAGGGGGCAACTTATAACATATATAAATATAAATTATTCTTGATTTCACCACTTTCTCTCATTCTCTTCCCCCATCTTTGTTTACTTGATAACAGAACAGCTCCATGAGGAAGCAGGGAGCAATTTAAAAATAACTTTTTTTTTTTTTTTTTATAATGTATGCAAGAGACACGAACTTTGCAAGCACTGGTATTTTGATATTTTATTTTATTTTATATTATTTTATATTATTTATTTATTTATTTTGGATAATGAAGGTGAACAAAGGTTGTTTATTTCCACTAATTCTCTGTGCTCCTGGGCAAGGACAAATGCTGTCTGGCCCTGGAATGCAGCTGAAGGCTATTTTCTTTCATTTATTTCCATATTCTTTATCAGTTGTGGTTTTTTGGTTTTTGTTTTCCTAATTCTAGAAATATAAAAGAAAGACAAAAGAACATCCTTCTGTATTCTATAGTAGTGTCCTCTTTTTTCTGAATTTCTATTATCTTTCAGAGTGTCAACAGTATAGAATGCTGTGCTTGGTGCTTAGGGGCATGGTCTAGTGTGTGATATTGGTGGTAGGGGGGTGGTTGGACCAGATGATCTTGGAGGTCTTTTCCAACCTTAATGATTCCATGATTCCATGATAAATTTTGCGCTTACATTTAGAGAGAGAACAATAGTATGTGTGCATGAGTGTTAGTTATGAATTCATTTGGGATTTTGACATAAAATTGTAACTAGTTAAATATCAAAGGATGTTGATGCCCTAACACATTAATTAATTATACAATGGAATGAAATCATAGAACCATCACTGATTATTTCCCTGTCTAAATGATTGGCATTTAATCAATTAAGTGGAACTATACCAAAATCCAGTAACTGAAGTAAATTAGCTTAGTTCTTTCCACTGAATACACTTTTTTGATTTGTGGCTCTGGTTGTAATTTCTAGCACATACGCTGTGGACGTAAAACACTTAATGTCTTACAGACCTTTGCAGGCCTCACTAGTTAAAAAATATTTTCAGTCTTGCCAGTCACAGCAAGATTTAACTAACAAAGACGTGGATTTAAAAGAAAATAAATAAATAAATAAGTATTTACTGCCTAGGGCCTTATCTGAAAGATTTCAATCAATACTGTTGTCTATATGCCTGCCTACCTGACCCACTTTTGGTGAAGAAAGGGTTGCATAACGTAAATAAAGGTGCATGAACCTGTAACTGCCCCATCTGAGCAGAGTTCCTATCAGCAGAGCCTGTCATTCCACTGCTCTGTTACCTTCTGCAGCTGCAGGAATGAACCGCTTCTGCTCTGACCTGGCCACGTTGCATTCCCATTATTTTCCAAATAGCCCCTTGCCCCTAAAGAACCAAAATACTTCCCTCTGAGTGTAGGCTGCTGTTAAGTTGAACTAGTAGCAAGTGGTAGTTTCCAAACCAGTAGTCTCTTTAGTGATGTGAGGATCTGGTAAATACTTGATGGCTATTGTGCACCTGTAGTGACACAAGAGCTCACAAGAGCACAGAGAAGGTATTTAGGCTATGCTCTTTTTCTTCATTCTCTTGATATCATTTCACCTGATTATCCACTGGGAAAAGAGCATCTAGGAAATTTTCCTTGTGTGTCTTGGTTGCAGTTAGCTGGAGTTCTAATTCAGGTGCAAATTAGTATAGTCTACTAGCATAATTAATGCACAAGCAAAATATTTATTTATTTTAATGGGCATTTTATCAAAGAGGTTAAATGAACACACACATATATATTTTGTTGAGATGGCACCTTCCTCAGTTATAGTTGTGGCAAGACAGTTTTGCTGTTTGGGTTCTGATTAAGAAATAATACGGGTCTTTCTTGTTATGGAGAAACTCATTAGGTAAATACCACAGTGCTCTTAGGCCCTCCTAAATTCCACTTAAGATTTGCTGGCCTATATCATAGCAATATTGAAGTTTCTAAGTGTTGTTACTATATCAAACCGTTGCTGTTGAGAGGTGGTGATATTGTGCTGATAGTTTAAAAGGTATTTCTTTCCATGTTAAAGGTAGCTGAAACCACAGGAGAAAAAGACTTGAAATGTATCATCAGTTCCTCTAACAATGATGCTTTATCTCTTTCAAATGAGGAAAAATGTTTAATGCAAATGACTGTCTGCATGAAAGATACTATTATACAGAACACTTGGGATTTCCTTAGAGACCAGTATGTTATAACTGGGTGCCTCAGCTGATGTTAACTTTTTGACTAAAGTACTGAAATTTTCTCCTGAAGAACAAAGGGCACTTTTCAGCACATTTGTATATTTTACTGTTTTTTTTTGATATTTAATATGTCAAGTTCACCTTTTTAACCAAAATATTTTGTGATTTTTTTTTTTGGTTTATATTTCATATCTACTTCTTTTTTACATTTTTTTTTTTCTATTTACAAAACCTGTCTTTCTCTCATATCTCAGGTAAATCATAACTGCTAATGAACATTCCCTTTAAAAAGAAGTCATAGAATCATAGAATGCTTTGGGTTGGAAGGGATCTTAAAGATCATGTAGTTCCAACCCCCCCCTTCCATGGGCAGGGACACCTTCCAATAGACCAGTTTGCTGAAAGTTTCCACCTTGTAAGTAAAGCCAGTTTCCACCTTGGCTTTAAACACTTCCAGGGATGGGGCATCCATAGCTTCTCTGGGCAACCTGTTTCAGTGCCTAAAGAATTTCCTCCTTATGTCTAATCTAAATCTATCCTCTTTTCATTTAAAGCCATTCCTGCTTGTCCTATCACTACACTCCCTGACAAAGCGTCCCTCCCCAGCTTTCCTGTAGGCCCCCTTTAGGTACTGGAAGGCCTATAAGATCTCCCCAGAGCCTTCTCTTCTCCAGACTGACCAACTCAAACTGCCTCAGCTTGTCCTCATAGGAGAGGTGCTCTAGTCCCTTAATCATTTTTGTGGCCCCCCTCTGGAGTTGTTCTAATACTTCCATGTCCTTCTTGCGCTTGGGAGCCCAGAGCTGAATGCAGTACTCCAGGTGGAGTCTCATGAGAGCAAAGTAGAGGGGAAGAATCACCTCCCTCAACCTGCTGGCCGTGCTTCTTTTGATGCAGACCAGGATACAACTGGCTTTCTGGGCTGCAAGTGCACATTCCTCGCTCATGTCAGGCTTACCATCAAACAACAAGTCATGAAGTAATATCTAATCTTGGTTGAATTGACAGAGGTAGAAAAAATAAAATTAAAATAAAATAAAATAAAATAAAATAAAATAAAATAAAATAAAATAAAATAAAATAAAATAAAATAAAATAAAATTTCTACTTTCAGGTATTTTGCCATATAATTTTATTTCATAGACCCACATCAGATAGTATTCAATAGTTACAAAAGTAACTGAAGACACACAACAACACAATAGATGCATAATTGCAATTATGATTCATTATAAATAAACACGATTGCAAAACCAGGATCTTCTATCTATACTTTCACTTCAGGGTCCCTTTCAAGTCACTGTTATTTCTTACATTAGTTCCAGTATTTCCAGTGAGTCTACCAAAAATAAAGCCATACTGCAGGTTGCACCAATGACCAAATAGTAAGCAATATCGGCTGTCTCTTTTTGTTTTGAAGTCTGTTCAGTAATTTTCCAACAAAATTATTATTTTTTTATTTTAATTTTAATCTCATTCAGCAATGCACTACTCATTTTTAATTTGTAGAATGCACATTCTTATCTCTAAGATTTTATGTGGGTTTTCCACCACCATGTATTAAGCAAACTTAGATTCTAATGCAAACAGAATTTAAGATGTAAGCTAGAATGGTAACTGTTTTCTCCTGTTTTTAAGAAAACAATTCCTTTATCATTGGTTTAAATAATTGCAAATTCTTGGAGGGTTTCTGGGTTTTCATCTTCCTCTTTTTTTTTTTAATTTATTTTTTTATTATTTTTTTTTAGAACTCTCCATTCCCACCCAGGTGGTAAAGTATTTGTGACCATTAGCATTTCCAGTTTACCTAAGATTTGAAATTTTGATTATTTATACAACAGCTCTGGATCCCACATTCAGCTATTCTCTGCTGAAGATTTAGTTCTGCTGCCTCATACCTACTTCAGTCCTTTCCTGCCTGGGTTTAATCCCACATCTATCACACAATCCCAGTGTGACCTGTTCTGCCTCTCCTGACCTTGTTCCTCTCCTACTGTTCTTGACTCACTTCTGGAGGGAGCAGAAGAGAAGTTCAACAGTGTCCCTATCCCTCTGTGCAGTGCAGGGAGAGCAGGAGAAGCATCTCCATGGAGTGTGAGTGGAGAGAGCAGGAGAGCTGCTGGGCTCATTAGAGACCCCTCTTAGTTTGTGAGAGCAATATTAGGCTGCTAAAAGACAGAGCTCATTCTTCTTGCTAAATAGCTCTGTTCAGTTGCCTCTACCCTGAGAGGCAGTAAACTGGGGCTGGAATTTAACATAAGGAGTCGCCTTACACCTAATGGTTTGATCACAGTTCCACCAAACATGCAGATTCCATTTTCAAGGTTTATTCATATGAACAGAAGATAACTTTCATTACACATGAGAAAACAGTGCATAGTTTTTCTAGGTGATACATCCTTTGGGTGATGTTCTGTTCCAAGAGAGTGGTGTTTAAAACAAATACCAGTTGCCTATTAAGACACAAGAATACAACAATCAGACAGAACTTAGTTTTTAATATTTGATGCTGATTGTATCACTATTCTCAATCTACATTTAAACAGTCATATTATACGAAGTGATCACTAAGTCAGAGAAATAAAATTTGTCTTGTAGTAGAATAATGAACTGTTTTCTATATATTTTTCACTCTTAACTGATGGCCACCACAATAATTGAGATTGTAAAAGAGGTTGGGTGTAGGCTAGCTCTGTTACAGCAGTTTTTATTCTTGCTTAACTTCTGCCTTTTGCTATCAAAAGCTAAAAACCATAGATGCATGAGCTGAAGGCAGATCTGGAAATTTATTTGAAATTTAATAGCAACCATACGATTGAAATACTGAAAAAGAACTTTGGTATGCTTGAAAAGCATTAATAAAGGGCAAGTGAATTCAGAAAGCCAAGTAATAAAATGCTTTCATAACAGAAATTTAAGTTAGAGGAGCATTTTTAAAAATAAAAATATAGCTTAAAAAAAAAGGAAATTGTATAAAATAATGGAAGTTCAGCAGGAACTTAATCCGTCCACTGAAAGGGTTGAAATTAGTGAACTTGTGGCTCATCCTACTAGGAGAGGCAGGTAAAGTGGCCATCCTGGAGACATATCCACAACACGTTAATAATTAGCCATCAGTCAGAAGACAGAATAATAACACTTCCTTCTTACTAAAATAAATAATTAAAGAATAAAAACCTCACAAATCAAAAGGCAATGTTTCATTTTTCTATTTTATGTTAATGTTGCACTACTTCTTATGATTTTAGTTATTCTGAGAAAACTCATACTCACAGGATTTAAGGATTCGGACAAGAAAGCTTATTGAGGATTTCTGGAAAAAAAAAAAAAAAAGCACAGAAGTTATAGAATTAATTAGAAATGAATAAATGCTACGGCTACAGGCAATGACTTCTCTTTTGAGACCAGACAGGCTTTATTTATCTCCCTTGATGCATAACTTGATTTTTGTATTTTTTCTTGTTGATTCTGAAGGATTAGAACTGTGATATAATTAGAAATGTGATATAAAATTGGAAAGCAAGGCGATGACCTAGGACCCTAGAGAAATTAAAATCTATCATGCATTTTTTACTGTCTCTTGAGAAAATGTTTGGGGTCCCGTCAACTCTACTGCTTGTTACCTTCCCACATACCAGGCTAGAAAATACCTCATCTGATTCCTCTGATATCAGTTCTCTGTAGAGTGAAATATAGCAAATATACCACAGAGTTTCTTCAGATACATGGAAGAGTGCGTTGAGGAGTGAAGCACTTGTAATGGTGCTCAAATGCTCTAGGTTTATTTACCATGTCACTGAATGTCAAATGGCTTGATATTAGTTAATAAGACTGAATGTCAACTCTAAGTTAGGCAAATTAAGGTAAAATGTGATAGCATTAATTTAACGCATCAAAAAAAATCAGCAAATTCAGAAATATATATGTATTGTTTGTTTTTTTTTGTTGTTGTTATTTTTTGTTTGTTTTGGTTTTTTTTGTTTTGTTTTGTATTTGCAGTTTTGATCGCGGGGCAGCTGTAGGGGTAACCTCTTGGAGAAGAGTCCAAAAGCTGCCCCATGTTAGATAAAGGCCATTTTCAGCTGGCTCAAAAGAGACCCACTGATGGCCGGAGCTGAACCAGAGAGCCTCTGTGAGAGCAGGGAAAAAAAGGCTGAGACACACTAGCTCAGAGAGTGAGAAGTGAGAAGCAGCCCTGCAGCCCCCCAAGGTGAGTGCAGCAGGAGGGCAGGAGGCAGCAGCAGTTCCCCTGCGGGCTGTGCAGGGAGAGGCCCCTGGTGGAGCAGGCTGTCCCACTGCACCCATGGGTCCCACATGGAGCAGATCTCCACGCTGCAGCCCCCCCGTGGGTGGAGGAGCCCCCATGGAGCAGGTGGATGTGGCCTGGAGGAGGCTGCGGCCCATGGAGAGCCCCCGCAGGAGCAGGCCCCGGGCTGCAGCTGCAGCCATGGAGAGGATCCCCCGCAGGAGCAGGGGGGCTGGGGGGAGCTGCCGCCCAGCCGTGGGGGACCCGTGCTGGAGCAGTTTGCTCCTGGGGGATGGATGGATGGAGCCCGTGGGACGGAGCCGTGTGGGAGCAGTGCTTGAGGAGCTGCTGCCTGTGGGCAGCCCGTGTGGGATCAGCTGGGGAAGGACGGCATCCCGTGGGAGGGACCCCACGGGGAGCAGGGGCATGGAGGGAGCGAGAAGGAGCGGCGGGGACAAAGCTTCAAGGACTGACCGCAGCCCTCAGTCCCGTTTCCCTGCGCTGCTCAGGAGGAGGAGGTGGAAGAGGGCAGATGGGGAGAAGACGTTTTGGGTTTCTTTCCTTTGTTTCTCACGTGTCTAGTTTGTTGGTAGTAGGCAATAACTCTTACTATCTCCCTATGCTGAGTCTGCTTTGCCCGTCACGATAGTTGTTGAGTGATCTCCCTGTCCTTATCTCAGCCCTTGAGCCCTTTGCATCGTATTTTCTCCCCCTTTCCCTTTGAGGAGGGGGAGTGAGAGAGCGGCCGTGGTGGAACTCGGCTGCCCACCCGATTCAGACCAGCGCAGTTGCAAAGGACTGGAAAAGTTTTCCGACGAAACAAGATGTTTAACAAGGAAGTGCATAGTTTCCTTATTAAGGCTTCCTGGATAATTGGGGTTATTTCATATTCCCAGCTTGGAGGAAGAGAATTGTTGATTTCACCTTCTTTTTTCTTACATGGAAATAAAAGGTGAACTGCTCTCCAAGTACGGTCAACGTATCAGAATCAAGCTCTTTTTGTCCGTAATCCCTTCTCAAGGAAAAGATTGATCACACACCTTCCACAGATGTAGGGGAGCAGGGAATAATGTTTGAACTACTCTCATTCAAGGCAGTTTGGGCATAGTGGTACTTCTCTAGCTGTTTCTGAGACAGACGCGTTAGCAACAGAGAGTGTTGTGCCGTCACTGGGAGGCGCCTGCGGTGATGACTTCAGAAACAGAAGGGAATTGTGTCACCACAGCACTTTGGGAAGAGCTGCCTCTGTGCACGTTTAGCTGGGAGGGACAGAGAAGGGTGCTGGATGTGATGAAACCACGTGAGGATTTGTGGATCTCCCCTTGAGGTGCACAGAGAGGGACCATGCCCTTCTGTAAGTGTTTTGATGCTTGGCTGGGGAAAACAATGCGGTTTTGTTGTGAATGCTTCCTTGTAGTATTCTGTAGTTTGTGTCAAGTCCTTACAGAAGCCTCAAGGTTGGTACTTTGCTCAATGATGGAGCTGCACAGAGTGAGAACAGACCCAATGTACGGGGGAGGGCCTCTGCACGTTCTCTTCTTCCTACAGACGATCAACAAATAAGGGGAGACAGAGAAGAGTGTGCTGTGGTCCTCCCATAGACCGCAAGTACTAAAGCATAAACAAGAGGCTTAAGAGTCCCCCTGTCACGTTAAAATTCAGGACAGCAATGCACTTCATCGCATGGGCTGGCCTGTCGACTAGTGTCTCAGGCTGTGGTGTATGAAGATGCACTCCATCTGCTTTCAGGGTAGCAATGGCAGTGGGCAAGCTGCCTGACCTTAACATTTGTCATTTCATCTTTCACCAGAGTTTTGCTGGTTTCCCACGATTCAGTCTTGGTCTAGGAAAAAAAAAAAAAAAAAAGTGAATTCGGATCAAAATAAAAGGATTTCCTTTCCATTAGTTACGTGTTCTTAACTTGACAGATTTGATTATCGACTTAGAAGGCAAATATCTGGCCAGACTGCAAGACTTGTGCTCGCAGCGTGGGACAGCTCTCGTAAAGGTGATTCAGGGTAGCTTCTGGAAAACAAGACATCAGATCTCCCAAACAGCTTTCTTTGTGCTAATGTAGGAAGGGCGAGTAAGAGGAAAGGTAAGAGTCCAGGTACCATAAGAAGCGGAAGGTGTGAAGGAAACTTCCTTCTGGCTGGTACAGCTCCATATCTAGTTGTCAAGTATGAAGAGAGCAGCTCTAAGTTTCTCGGGGAGAGGAAAACAAAGAGGCTGGGAGAGGGTACAAAGAAAAAAATGGGATTCCCTATTTCAGGAAATCCTAGTAACTGGAAATAGAGATTGGAAGAGTGCTTTAAGCCAAGACAGAAACTTTTTAAAACTAAAGCCTAGGAGTTGGATGAACCAAGAAATGAATCCCTTTTGATTATGCAGTTGTGTCCAGCGTTATCTTGGGAAATATGGTTTCCACATAAAACGTTTCTGGGGCTTGAAGTTCTCCTAAGGCCCTTCTCTGTGTATTCCCTACTGTTTGGTAAGCGCTGAGGTCACACTGCAGACAGCAGCACGTCCTCTCCCCACTACTTAGCTGTCTGTTCTCACAACACGTCTAGGAACAGAATGGCTTGGACACAACTGCGCCTAGGACCGAGTTCATTCAAGCTGGTGGACAAGGTAAAAGCTCTGGACAAGCGAAGGGGAGGGAGGGATGGATGGACATACAATATGATCGCTTTAATCTCATTTCTCTAAGAATCCTTGCTGAGAAAACAAAACAAAACAGAATCAAAAAGAACAGAACAGAACAAATGAAGCAAGCAGCTAGCTTGCTGGAGACATTGTCTGGGAAACAGTGAAAACACTTGCAGACAAAAAACATACCAAAGGACTAACTCTTTGAGCTTAATTCTAATCCAACAGCATAACCTCAAACTCCTGTTTCTGTTCGTCACAGGCTGGTCCAGTAACATGTCACACTGGATGACTTTGCAGCATAGATGTCAGGAATGCAGCTTGGGATCACCTTCTCCTTCTACTTAGAGGTCAGTTTGAAGGGATGAGCAAGTAATTTTTCCTGGGTTGACAGAAATCTAAAGTCTGTTTTCTAACACTCTTACAGACACTTCTCTGTCCATCGGCCTGTCCTGCCAACTCTGGTGTGAGTGTGAGGTTGTGGCAAGAGGGATTTCCCATTCCTATTTGACCTGGTGGACACCAGCTCTCCTAGGAAATGGCCCATGTTGCTGAGGAGGCAGCAGTATCAAAGCCCTTGTTGATGAAGGTACAACAAGCTGGGGAGGCTTTGGCATTTCTGCACAATGCTGCTCCCTGATTGTCACTCCAGACTCAGATTCTGAAAGAAGCAAAGCAAGCTAGAGGAAAACTGTACGTCCGGGTAATTTTCTTTCTTTCTATTTTTTCATTCTTCACTTGTAAGAAAACCTAAGTCTTTAAACCATTTGTTTGCAAACACGGCTTAATGGAAATGCTTATGGGTGTGCTCCTTCCCCTTGTTTGGAACCTGCTTAACCTCGCTTCAGCTATAGGACACCTATGCTCAAATGTATGCTTCCCATGATAAAGCGGTGTTCTTTCGGTATTCTTTTCTGAGATGGTTGCAGGTGAGGTTGAAAAGAGTTGTCAGTAGGATTCTTCGTTTCCTTTGCAGGATCCAAAACTCCGTGTTACAGCGGATCTTCTCCTCTGATCTGAAAAGCTTCACAGGCCAAAAGAGAATTGAGATGACGAAGGAAACAGAGAATGCTGACCAGTATTTCCAATTACCACCCGTAAGTTTTGTGAAAGAATCCGGTGCATTTCTGTAGTGGTAGAAAGTTCATAAAATCATCGTCGTGCACTTGAAGGCAAGCAATGCTACAAAAATGAAGAATGCAAGGCCCTGCTTAAGGGCAATCTTCAGGCTGCTTCTAGATCAACAGCTTATTTGGTTCTTCCACAACCTCATCTCCACTTGCTTAGAAGTTGTGAAGGTCGGAAGCACACTCCGTCTTTTTCATCCCCTCTGTGTATCTTTTCCCTGACAGCAACTTCTGTCTTGGCTCTTCACATCCAGCCAGAGCAGTTGCTTTGCCTCCGCAACCTGCAGGCTGACCTCTCGTGTGTACCTGTGCTGGACTGAGGGTAATGCTTGTAACGCACACAGATGCTGCATTCACTGTGACTTTTAGAAAAGAGAGCAAGAAGCTAACCTGCACAGCAGACTCTTAGGTTTCTGTCTCTCTCTCTCTCTCTCTCTCTCTCTCTATCTGCATATATATTTCAGTACTTATTTACTTCTTTAAAGATACCTTAAATAGAATAGATACTTTAAGAAAGCTTACTTGTTCTTCTCCTTTACTTGTTTTTAACGTTTACTTTTCTAACCGATCCTTAATGTTACAACATTGGATTTCTTTAGTTCTCAGTCCTTAGAAGTTCTCAAAGCACATCAGTGATTTCTCTATTTCTCAATCTTTCCATCTGCATTGAGACCTCTTATCTGAATTTAGGTATTAGGTGAAGAAGAACACTGCAACTAGCTGAAGCCGTATCGGACACATGCTTCTGCTAGGAAGTCATTCCGAGGGATTCCACGGTGTACTTTAGACAGGTTTGCTCTGGACTCAGCATCCCCAAGGGATATTTCAAAGCTCTCAGAAGGACCTGTCGTTATCTCTGACACTGCAGCCTCCATTAGGAACGGGTAAATATTCCTTGCCCTTGTGGGAAGGAACTACTCAGTTAGCTGTTTCTAACCCAAATCTCTTTGTTGTCTTCTATTGACAGACACCACCTGGCTAGCCAAGCTAAACCTTTGAAAATGGAAGGAGTGGGACTACTTCAAAAGCCTGCTGCTTCTTCTAAGCAGAACTGCGCTGTAGGTGGGGACACAGCAAGAGGACACGTCCAGGCCAGGGTGGAACTGCAAGGCACCTGTCTGAGCCACACGACGAAGTCAGCGATTCCCAGTTGGAGACTGTTGCTCAACTAGTGACAAAGCAGCTGGAGCGCTTCTGGTTGCTGCTGATGGGTTCCAGTGAATCAGCCAGGGATAGGAGCTACGAGAACGGCTGAAGCGATCTGAACTTACCTGAAAGAAAGAAGACAAGAGGGGAGGGAAGGGGAGGGAATAAAAAGAAGGGAAGAGGAGGGGAGGGGAGGGGAGGGGAGGGGAGGGGAGGGGAGGGGAGGGGAGGGGAGGGGAGGGGAGGGGAAGGGAAGGGAGGGGAGGGGAGGGGAGGGGAGGAGTGGGGAAGGGAGGGAATAAAAAAAAGGGAAGGGAGGGTAGGGTAGGGTAGGGTGGTGTAGTGTACTGTAGTGTAGTGTAGTGTAGTGTAGTGTAGTGTAGTGTAGTGTAGTGTAGTGTAGTGTAGTGTAGCGTAGCATAGTAGAGGGGAGGGGAGCGTAGGAGAGTATAGGGTAGTGTAGGACAGCGGAGTTTAGGGGAGTGTAGGGTAGGATAGGGGAGGGGAGCGTAGGGGAGCATAGGGGAGGGGAGCATAGGGTAATGTAGGGTAGTGTAGCGAAGGGGAGTGTAGGGTAGTATAGGGGAGGGGATTATGGGGTTGTGTAGGGGTGTGTAGGGGAGGGGAGTGTAGGGGAGTGTAGGGGAGTGTAGGGGAGTGTAGGGGTGTGTAGGGCAGTATAGGGGAGGAGAGGGGAGTGTAGGGGTGTGTAGGGTAGTATAGAGGAGGGGAGTGTAGGGGAGTGTAGGGTAGTAGAAGGGAGGGGAGGGGAGTGTAGAGGTGTGTAGGGTAGTATAGGGGAGGGGAGTGTAGGGTAGTATAGAGGAGGGGAGGGGAGTGTAGGGGAGTGTAGGGGTGTGTAGGGTAGTATAGAGGAGGGGAGTGTAGGGAGTGTAGGGCAGTATAGAGGAGGGGAGTGTAGGGGAGTGTAGGGGTGTGTAGGGTAGTATAGGGGAGGGGAGTGTAAGGGTGTGTAGGGTAGTATAGAGGAGGGGAGTGTAGGGTAATATAGGGGAGGGGAGGGGAGTGTAGGGGAGTGTAGGGGTGTGTAGGGTAGTATAGAGGAGGGGAGTGTAGGGGAGTGTAGGGTAGTAGAAGGGAGGGGAGGGGAGTGTAGAGGTGTGTAGGGTAGTATAGGGGAGGGGAGTGTAGGGGTGTGTAGGGTAGTATAGAGGAGGGGAGGGAAGTGTAGGGGTGTGTAGGGGAGTGTAGGGGAGTGTAGGGTAGTATAGGGGTGTGTAGGGTAGTATAGGGGAGGGGAGTGTAGGGGAGTGTAGGGTAGTATAGGGGTGTGTAGTGTAGTATAGGGGTGTGTAGTTTAGTATAGGGGAGGGGAGGTAAGGGGAGGGGAGGGGAGGGGAGGGGAGGGGAGGGGAGGGGAGGGGAGGGGAGGGGAGGGGAGGGGAGGGGAGGGTAACAGAGTGTCGGGACAGGGAGCATAGGGGAGGGGAGGGGAGGGAAGGGAAAAGAGCAGATGGGAGGGGTGGGGAGTGCTACCATAAATAAAATTGCCAAATTCATGACATTTTGGATCTGGAGCCAAATCTTTGTGTTGCTGAAGGGACGCAAGACACAGACTCCTGATGGCTTTTGAACAGGAGGCATTTATTGCCCTTTTTCACTGCTACATGTCCTCTCCCCGTAGCCCCACGTGCTGTCCACGCGCCCGAATCTATCATACAGTTGGTCAGAGACCCTCAGACACGCGCCTGGAGCCAGCCAGCAATTGCCCACTGCCCAAAGGTCCTCTTTAACACTGTAGCCAATTCTTTATCCACGCCTCCCTCAAGGTTTTGTTTCTACCACTTGTTTCCTCATTACCTCTAATTCAGGGACCTGCGAAACAGCGCGAAGCCACCTGAAAAGTCCCTCCCCACGCGTTGCCATTCCTTCCACAACCTGATTTATCGCTGCCATCCGCGCATTGCACAGTGCCATGAAAGGTTTGGCGTGCACAGAGGTGGCTGAGGATTTTCAGAAAGAACTTGCCTTAAGAACTGCATCAAGACTTTTGCTGGCAGGCAAAAGATCGGGTGATTGATGAACATAGGGATGGCAGCTGAGCAAGGGAAGCATCTTCCAAACTTCCAAATATTTCCTGGATACAGAACTACAACTCCTCTGCTCTCCGGTTAGGAGTTTCTGTCACCTGCTTAGGAAGCAGAAGCAGTAACATGGGATTTAGAGGATCCAGCTGAAGCGTCAGTGCCAGTTAGAGGAAACCATCAATGTACGGGGTTTGAAGAGAGTTTGACCGGTTTTCCAAGGAACATGTACTAGTGCTGCCTATATATGCATATAAATATCTCTACAGCTGGCTTGTACCAGACATAGAGTGGCCGTCAGGACTAGGGAAGCGGTTGTCCCTCTGTGCTCGGCTCTGGTGAGGCCGCACCTCGAGCACTGTGTTCAGCGAAGAGCTCGAGGTGCTGGAGCGTGTGCGGAGAAGGGCTCTGAAGCTTGTGAAGGGTTTAGAGAACAAGTCTGGTGAGGAGCGGCTGAGGGAGCTGGGGTTGTTCAGCCTGGAGAAAAGGAGGCTCAGGGGAGACCTTCCTGTGCTCTACAGGAAGCTGAAAGGAGGCTCCAGAGAGGTGGGGATCGTTCTCTTCTCCCAAGCCCCAAGTGACAAGACAAGAACAAAAAACCTCAAGTTGTACCAGGGGAGGTTTCAGTTGGTTATCATGAAAAATTTCTTCACCGAAAGACTTGCTCTGGTGGGTTTACGTGGCAAGGTTTTGGTAGCAGGGGGACTGCAGGGGTGGCTTCCGTGAGAAGAATCTAGAAGCTGCCCCCCGTTAGATAACGGCTCCACTGCTGGCCAGAGCCAAGCCAGGAAACGATGTCGCTTGTTCCTCTGGGAGAGCGTATTTAAGAAAGGAGAAAAAAAATAACAAAAAAAAGCTGCTTCCCAGGGAGAAAGAGAGGAGAAGCAGCCCTGCAGCCCCCCAGGTGAGTGCAGCAGGAGGCAGGGGTTGCTCCAGGCAGGCAGCAGCAGTTCCCCTGCGGGCTGTGCAGGGAGAGGCCCCCGGTGGAGCAGGCTGTCCCCCTGCAGCCCATGGGTCCCCCACGGAGCAGATCTCCACGCTGCAGCCCCCCCGTGGGTGGAGGAGCCCCCGGTGGAGCAGGTGGATGTGGCCTGGAGGAGGCTGTGGCCCATGGAGAGCCCCCGCAGGGCAGGAGCAGGCCCCGGGCCGCAGCTGCAGCCCCCCCGTGGAGAGGAGCCCCCGCAGGAGCAGGGGGGCTGGGGGGAGCTGCCGCCCAGCCGTGGGGGACCCGTGCTGGAGCAGTTTGCTCCTGGGGGATGGATGGATGGAGCCCGTGGGACGGAGCCGTGTGGGAGCAGTGCTTGAGGAGCTGCTGCCTGTGGGCAGCCCGTGTGGGATCAGCTGGGGAAGGACGGCATCCCGTGGGAGGGACCCCACGGGGAGCAGGGGCAGGGAGGGAGCGAGAAGGAGCGGCGGGGACAAAGCTTCAAGGACTGACCGCAGCCCTCAGTCCCGTTTCCCTGCGCTGCTCAGGAGGAGGAGGTGGAAGAGGGCAGATGGGGAGAAGACGTTTTGGGTTTCTTTCCTTTGTTTCTCACGTGTCTAGTTTGTTGGTAGTAGGCAATAACTCTTACTATCTCCCTATGCTGAGTCTGCTTTGCCCGTCACGATAGTTGTTGAGTGATCTCCCTGTCCTTATCTCAGCCCTTGAGCCCTTTGCATCGTATTTTCTCCCCCTTTCCCTTTGAGGAGGGGGAGTGAGAGAGCGGCCGTGGTGGAACTCGGCTGCCCACCCGATTCAGACCAGCGCAGTTGCAAAGGACTGGAAAAGTTTTCCGACGAAACAAGATGTTTAACAAGGAAGTGCATAGTTTCCTTATTAAGGCTTCCTGGATAATTGGGGTTATTTCATATTCCCAGCTTGGAGGAAGAGAATTGTTGATTTCACCTTCTTTTTTCTTACATGGAAATAAAAGGTGAACTGCTCTCCAAGTACGGTCAACGTATCAGAATCAAGCTCTTTTTGTCTGTAATCCCTTCTCAAGGAAAAGATTGATCACACACCTTCCACAGATGTAGGGGAGCAGGGAATAATGTTTGAACTACTCTCATTCAAGGCAGTTTGGGCATAGTGGTACTTCTCTAGCTGTTTCTGAGACAGACGCGTTAGCAACAGAGAGTGTTGTGCCGTCACTGGGAGGCGCCTGCGGTGATGACTTCAGAAACAGAAGGGAATTGTGTCACCACAGCACTTTGGGAAGAGCTGCCTCTGCGCACGTTTAGCTGGGAGGGACAGAGAAGGGTGCTGGATGTGATGAAACCACGTGAGGATTTGTGGATCTCCCCTTGAGGTGCACAGAGAGGGACCATGCCCTTCTGTAAGTGTTTTGATGCTTGGCTGGGGAAAACAATGCGGTTTTGTTGTGAATGCTTCCTTGTAGTATTCTGTAGTTTGTGTCAAGTCCTTACAGAAGCCTCAAGGTTGGTACTTTGCTCAATGATGGAGCTGCACAGAGTGAGAACAGACCCAATGTACGGGGGAGGGCCTCTGCACGTTCTCTTCTTCCTACAGACGATCAACAAATAAGGGGAGACAGAGAAGAGTGTGCTGTGGTCCTCCCATAGACCGCAAGTACTAAAGCATAAACAAGAGGCTTAAGAGTCCCCCTGTCACATTAAAATTCAGGACAGCAATGCACTTCATCGCATGGGCTGGCCTGTCGACTAGTGTCTCAGGCTGTGGTGTATGAAGATGCACTCCATCTGCTTTCAGGGTAGCAATGGCAGTGGGCAAGCTGCCTGACCTTAACATTTGTCATTTCATCTTTCACCAGAGTTTTGCTGGTTTCCCACGATTCAGTCTTGGTCTAGGAAAAAAAAAAAAAAAAAAGTGAATTCGGATCAAAATAAAAGGATTTCCTTTCCATTAGTTACGTGTTCTTAACTTGACAGATTTGATTATCGACTTAGAAGGCAAATATCTGGCCAGACTGCAAGACTTGTGCTCGCAGCGTGGGACAGCTCTCGTAAAGGTGATTCAGGGTAGCTTCTGGAAAACAAGACATCAGATCTCCCAAACAGCTTTCTTTGTGCTAATGTAGGAAGGGCGAGTAAGAGGAAAGGTAAGAGTCCAGGTACCATAAGAAGCGGAAGGTGTGAAGGAAACTTCCTTCTGGCTGGTACAGCTCCATATCTAGTTGTCAAGTATGAAGAGAGCAGCTCTAAGTTTCTCGGGGAGAGGAAAACAAAGAGGCTGGGAGAGGGTACAAAGAAAAAAATGGGATTCCCTATTTCAGGAAATCCTAGTAACTGGAAATAGAGATTGGAAGAGTGCTTTAAGCCAAGACAGACATGTTTTAAAACTAAAACCTAAGAGTTGAATGAACCAAGAAATGAATCCCTTTTGATTATGCAGTTGTGTCCAGCGTTATCTTGGGAAATATGGTTTCCACATAAAACGTATTTGGGGTTTGAAGTTCTCCTACGGCCCTTCTCTGTGTATTCCCTACTGTTTGGTAAGCGCTGAGGTCACACTGCAGACAGCAGCACGTCCTCTCCCCACTACTTAGCTGTCTGTTCTCACAACACGTCTAGGAACAGAATGGCTTGGACACAACTGCGCCTAGGACCGAGTTCATTCAAGCTGCTGGACGAGGTAAAAGCTCTGGACAAGCGAAGGGGAGGGAGGGATGGGTGGACATACAATATGATCACTTTAATCTCATTTCTCTAAGAATCCTTGCTGAGAAAACAAAACAAAACAGAATCAAAAAGAACAGAACAGAACAGAACAAATGAAGCAAGCAGCTAGCTTGCTGGAGACATTGTCTGGGAAGCAGTGAAAACACTTGCAAACAAAAACACGTCAAAGGACTAACTCTTTGAGCTTAATTCTAATCCAACAGCATAACCTCAAAGTCCTGTTTCTGTTCGTAACAGGCTGCTACAGTAACATGTCCCATTGGATGACTTTGCAGCATAGATGTCAGGAATGCAGCTTGGGATCCCCTCCTTCTACTCAGAGTTCACTTTGAAGGGATGAGCAAGTAATTCTTCCTGGGTTGACGGAAATCTAAAGTCTGTTTTCTAACACTATTCCAGACGCTTCTCTGTCCATCGGCCTGTCCTACCAACTCTGGTGTGAGTGTGAGGTTGTGGCAAGAGGGATTTCCCATTCCTATTTGACCTGGTGGACACCAGCTCTCCTAGGAAATGGCTCATGTTGCTGAGGAGGCAGCAGTATCAAAGCCCTTGCTGATGAAGGTACAACAAGCTGGGGAGGCTTTGGCATTTCTGCACAACGCTGCTCCCTGACTGTCACTCCAGACTCAGATTCGGAAAGAAGCAAAGCAAGCTAGAGGAAAACTGGATGTCCTGGTAATTTTCTTTTCCTTTTATTTCTCCATTCTTCACTTGTAAGAAAATCTAAATCTTAACCCTTTGTTTGAAAACACGGCTTTACGGAAATGCTTATGGGTGTGCTCCTTCACCTTGTGTGGAACCTGCTTCACCTCACTTCAGCTATAGGACACCTATGCTCCAATTTATGCTTCCCATGATAAAGCGGTGTTCTTTCGGTATTCTTTTCTGTGATGCTTGCAGGTGAGGTTGAAAAGAGTTGTCAGTAGGATTCTTCGTTTCCTTTGCAGTATTCAAAGCTCCGTATTACCGTGGATCTTCTCCTCTGATCTGGAAAGCTTCACAGGCCAAAAGAGAATTGAGATGACGAAGGAAACAGAGAATGCTGACCAGTATTTCCAATTACCACCCGTAAGTTCTGTGAAAGAATCCGGTGCATTTCTGTAGTGGTAGAAAGTTCATAAAATCATCGTCGTGCACTTGAAGGCAAGCAATGCTACAAAAATGAAGAATGCAAGGCCCTGCTTAAGGGCAATCTTCAGGCTGCTTCTAGATCAACAGCTTATTTGGTTCTTCCACAACCTCATCTCCACTTGCTTAGAAGTTGTGAAGGTCGGAAGCACACTCCGTCTTTTTCATCCCCTCTGTGTATCTTTTCCCTGACAGCAACTTCTGTCTTGGCTCTTCACATCCAGCCAGAGCAGTTGCTTTGCCTCCGCAACCTGCAGGCTGACCTCTCGTGTGTACCTGTGCTGGACTGAGGGTAATGCTTGTAACGCACACAGATGCTGCATTCACTGTGACTTTTAGAAAAGAGAGCAAGAAGCTAACCTGCACAGCAGACTCTTAGGTTTCTGTCTCTCTCTCTCTCTCTCTCTCTCTCTCTATCTGCATATATATTTCAGTACTTATTTACTTCTTTAAAGATACCTTAAATAGAATAGATACTTTAAGAAAGCTTACTTGTTCTTCCCCTTTCCTTGTTTTTAATGTTTGCTTTTCTAACCAATCCTTAATGTTACAACATTGGATTGATGCAGTACTCAGTCCTTAGAAGTTCTCAAAGCACATCAGTGATTTCTCTATTTCTCAACCTTTCCATCTTCATTGAGATCTCTCATCTGAATTTAGGTATGAGGTGAAGAAGAACACTGCAACCAGCTGAAGCCGTATCAGACACATGCTTCTGCTAGGAAGTCATTCCGAGTGATTCCACGGTGTACTTTAGACAGGTTTGCTCTGGTCCTCTGGACTCAGCATCACCAAGTGATATTTCAAAGCTCTCGGAAGGACCCGTCATTATCTCTGACACTGCAGCCTCCAGTAGGAAGGGGTAAATATTCCTTGCCCTTGTGCAAAGGAACTACTCAGTTAGCTGTTTCTAACCCAAATCTCGTTGTTGTCTTCTATTGACAGACACCACCCGGCTAGCCAAGCTAAACCACTGAAAATGGAAGGAGTGGGACATCTTCCAAAGCCTGCTGCTGCTTCTAAGCAGAACTGCACTGTAGGTGGGGACACAGCAAGAGGACACGTCCAGGCCAGGGTGGAACTGCAAGGCACCTGTCTGAGCCACACAAAGAAGTCAGCGATTCCCAGTTGGAGACTGTTGCTCGACCAGTGACACAGCAGCTGGAGCGCTTCTGGTTGCTGCTGATGGGTTCCCGTGAATCAGCCAGGGATAGGAGCTATGAGAACGACTGAAGCGATCTGAACTTACCTGAAAGAAAGAAGACAAGAGGGGAGGGAAGGGGAGGGAATAAAAGGAAGGGAGGGCGGGGGAGGGTAGGATAGGATAGGATAGGATAGGATAGGATAGGATAGGATAGGATAGGATAGGATAGGATAGGAAAGGATAGGGTAGGGTAGGGTAGGGTAGGGTAGGGTAGGGTAGGGTAGGGTAGGGTAGGGTAGGGTAGGGTAGGGTAGGGTAGGGTAGGGTAGGGTAGGGTAGGGTAGGGTAGGGTAGGGTAGGGTAGGGTAGGGTAGGGTAGCGTGTTAGAGGGGAGGGGAGCATAGGAGAGTATAGGGTAGTGTAGGGGATCGGAGTTTAGGGGAGTGTAGGGTAGGATACGGGAGGGGAGTGTAGGAGAGTGTAGGGGAGGGGGGCATAGGGTAATGTAGGGTAGTGTAGCGAACGGGAGTTTAGGGTAGGATAGGGGAGGGGAGTGTAGGAGTGTGTAGGGTAGTATAGGGGAGGGGAGTGTAGCAGAGTATAGGGACAGGGAGCATAGGGGAGGGGATGGTAGGGGAGGGGAGGAGACGGGAGGGGAGGGGAGGGGAGGGGATGGGGGGAGGGGAGGGGAGGTGAGGCAAAAGTGGGGAGAGGAGGCAAAAGAGGGGAGAGGAGGGGAGGGGTGGGGAGGGGTGGCGAGGGGAGGGGAGGGGAGGGGAGGGGAGGGGAGGGGAGGGGAGGGGAGTGCTACCATAAATAAAATTGCGAAATACATGACATTTTGGATCTGGAGCCAAATCTTTGTGTACATGTCCTCTACCCATAGCCCCACGTGCTGACCACCCACCCGAATCTATCATACTGTTGGTCAGAAAGAACAGGGAGCATAGGGGAGGGCAGGGGAGTGGAGGGAAGGGAAAAGAGGGGATGGGAGGGGTGGGGAGCGCTACCATCAATAAAATTGCCAAATACAATGAAGGAGCAGCAGAGCCTGCAACCTCCATTCCCCAACATCCTCCAACCACCCCCCCACTGCTCCGTGGGAAATAGGTAGAAGAATCAAGACTGAGGTTTAGCCTGGGATGGAGGTAGTGTGGCGAGGTGGTTTTCTGTTTGGTTGGTTGGTTGGTTGGTTGGTTGGTTGGTTGGTTTTAAAGTTTTTAAATTCTCACTGTCTAATTTAGGATAAGAGAGAGAAAGTTGTGTTTACTATTGCCCTGGAGTTTCTGTTGGTCTGGCCACGGAAATGGAGTACTCAAAATCCTCAGGACACTCAGTTTATACCAGATTTATCCTAAAACTGCAGTATTTCTAGGCCCTTGGGATTCTTATCAATTAAAACATACTTTTTCACGCACAGAAGATGCAAAAAAGTGCGTCTACTGCAGTATGCAGACAGAGCCAGTCCTGTCTCTTGATTCCTTCTGCCTTCTGCCTGAAGAGCAGCAGACAATCGAGTTCTTGTCTTCAGTAGCTACGGCCTTAACCAACTGTGCAGTCTGTCCATTCATACACAGAGGAGGAAAAATAGCGTGGAATAACTCCTCTCCTTTGTGCTAACAGAGGAGGGTACAGCTTCCTCACTCCAACCCCACCGAGGCAAACCAGTCAGCAGTGCACGCCAGAGCCTCCGTCTCTTCCCCGTCTCATGATGTGCAGCTGGATCACTCTCCCTTCTATCCCCAGGATCGCTTTCAGCACAGTCCCAGAAGGGTCAGATTCACAGCTTTAGGACCCATCAGAAGAGGCTTGCACTCTTCTGCCACCACACCCCCTATACACATGCAATTTCACACATGCAAAGAGACACCATGGATTGGGGAGTTGCACAGAGAGGAGACCACACCCGTTTGCCTGCCTGCAGTTTGACACCAATAGGGAGGTAATTCCCGTCAGGAGTTTCCATAGAGATGACAGAATATGGCCCTAGGCTCCTGCTGCTTCTTTCAGCCCTAATTCTTCAAATCCATAGGAACGGAAGAAACCTTCCCAGCCAAGTGCTGCATATCTTGAAGGTTGGAGAACCCACAGCCTTCTGCTTCATTTCATTTTAAAGATCAATCCCAATGTCACTCCCATAGAAGTAGTGGAAGCCATCTGGCTGGCTTGGCTTTCTCTCCAAAGAAGACCAAATGAGAGTTGGTCACGGGTGAGGATGAGCCCTGACAGTTCCTGCATTTTGGTTCTCCTGCAGACCACAAAGCTCTCACTGCCTTGCCTGAATTTTAACCCCTTTGGAACCAAATCTACAGATTATCTCTGTAAATCCAAAACAGCACTTATTCACCATGTGAACAACAAATGCCTGGGATGGTTAACAGCACTTAGGTGCAAAGGTCAGATATATGTAGCTGCATGTTACACATTTTTAGTCTGAATAGCACAATTTATCCTTTGACTCCATTTTGCTGTCACGTGGATATCAATTTGCAATCATTTGGTCTGTCCTCCCTTTGGTGGCTTCCGTGAGAAGAATCTAGAAGCTGCCCCCCGTTAGATAACGGCTCCACTGCTGGCCAGAGCCAAGCCAGGAAACGATGTCGCTTGTTCCTCTGGGAGAGCATATTGAAGAAAGGAGAACAAAAATAACAACAAAAAGCTGTTTCACAGGGAGAAAGAGAGGAGAAGCAGCCCTGCAGCCCCCCAGGTGAGTGCAGCAGGAGGGCAGGAGGCAGCAGCAGTTCCCCTGCGGGCTGTGCAGGGAGAGGCCCCCGGTGGAGCAGGCTGTCCCCCTGCACCCATGGGTCCCCCATGGAGCAGATCTCCACGCTGCTGCCCCCCTGTGGGTGGAGGAGCCCCCGGTGGAGCAGGTGGCTGTGGCCTGGAGGAGGCTGCGGCCTGTGGAGAGCCCCCGCAGGAGCAGGCCCCGGGCCGCAGCTGCAGCCATGGAGAGGAGCCCACGGGGAGCAGGGGCAGAGAGGGACCTTGGAGGAGGGAACTGTATCCTCTTTTTTCATCGGTGCTGAGATTGAGGATCAGGATTTCGTGGTAGGAATTTGTTTAGATGAACCAATTTACATCCATATGGGCTTTGTATGTTTGTTTCACCTTGTCTTGCAGGACCATCTTGGCTGGGTCTGCAGTGTTGTGCAAAAGTGAAGTTTTTCACAATAAAGAGCAGCTTTATTTTCGGGGAAAAGGCTGAGGTGGCCTTCATCAGAGTCTTGTGACCTGAAAATGCAGAAAATGGGTGCATGGCTGGCTGGATGGGTGGGTGGGTGGGAGTTGGGAATTCAGCCTTGGGATCAGAACTGGGACATTGTTGGGATAGGAAATGATCAGTGGGATGGGAAGTGATGATGGGGATAGGAACTCATTGGGATGGGATAAATGGGTTTTATTTTTATTGCATTAAATCCACTTTATTGACTGTGTTGTACAGTATGGCGTTGTTTTATTACTATAAAATTATGATGATTATTATTTAATCTTATTAATTAAACAATTTTTATACGTTATTATATTATAAATTATAAATATTAAAATTGATTATATTGTTTTTATTCCTTTTCTACCCTATTAAACTCTCTTTATCCCAGTGCACTGGTTTGGACTTTAGTTTTCCTTCCGAGTCGTTGTGGATTCACTCCGGATGGGGGGACATTAGTGAACGCCTGTGTGCTTCAGATCCAAGGTCACCTTTGCCCTCAACTCAAGATCCATGTTTGCATCTGTTGTCGTGAAACAATGTTAACAACATCAACAAAAAAGTTCCCTACTTGCTAGCAGCATCCCTACGTTTGCTGGGGTCTGCTCTGTGCGTTTTGAAGACCGTTCCATGCTATTCAGCCCCTTCAGGAGGAAATGGATGGTTCTAGGAAAATGCGTCTTGACCTGATGCAAAGCTGTGACTCAGCACCCTGCAGCCCCCGCAACCCCTGGCATTTTACCTGCAGCCCCTCCAACAACTTCCTTCCTTCCTTCCTTCCTTCCTTCCTTCCTTCCTTCCTTCCTTCCTTCCTTCCTTCCTTCCTTCCTTCCTTCCTTCCTTCCTTCCTTCCTTCCTCCCTTCCTTCCTTCCTTCCTTCCTTCCTTCCTTCCTTCCTTCCCTCCTTTCGTTCTGTCTGTCTGTCTGTCTGTCTTTCTCTGTTTCTGTCCAGCACTGATTTTATGGCTACGTGTGCATATCCACAGTGTACAGTTTTCTCCGTTCCGTTTCTTCCCTGAGTCTTGCCCCTCTTCCCTGCAACTGAACAGCATTGCCTTGATCAAGGAAGTGGCAACATGCGGCTTACACAGTAAACTGCTGAAATTACAGCTATAACCATGGAGCACAGCTGCCGATCAACACAAGACCACCAATCGCTCACATTTCTAAACTGCTCGTCACAATTCTTCCGTATGTAGGCTGTGATGCTGCTCATCTCTTAAGCACCCATCCATTTCTTCTCTTCCCAGACCCTCAAGGTGTCCTGGTCAAACCACCTCCCTTCCTCTTGCCCCATCTGGCTCTCCCACCTTCCTTTTCCCTCAAGGCTCAACTTTTTTTTTTTTTTTTTCAGCATAGGAGCTCCATAGAAGCTGCTGCTGCCCACCTCCGAGTTGACTAGGGCTGAACTACTGAAAAAGAAAAGAAAATCTATAAATAAGAGTGAGAGATGGTGAATACCTAACCATCTCTTAAAAGCAGGATTTTAAGAGAATAAGTAATTGATAAATGGAGTTAAGATCGGAGGGAAAAAAATCCACTGTTGCAATCAATAGAGTTAAGAAGTTTTTCAAGTACATTAGGAACAAAAATTAGAGTAATGACACAGATCTGATATGGGATGGGTATTGCTTCAGTGAGAAATGATGGAAAAAAACACAACACAACACATGTGTATGTGTTGTTGGGTATTTGTAAAAAAAAAAAGAAAAAAAAACAGGTTAATGAAAACTGCATGCTCAATTAGATGATTTTTTTGTTGTCATTGGTAGGGAATTGTGTGCTTTACAACACAGTATGTGTTATATATATATATTATATATGTTTTATATATGTTTTAATAAAATAAGGAAATTATATTTTTTTTCTACGTTTGTGGTTTCCAAACTGTAGTTAATAAACATTAAACAAGACGCAATAGGATCTCGTTAACTCTTTTGTTTGAAAAAACAGTGGCCCTGATGGAGAGGTGCAAGTGAGAGGAGACAATATTCAGTATTTCTCTAAATTGTCATTTACTGGTGAAGATGAAAGTCTGCAGTTCATGTTCATTACACTAGCATGACAAAATGACCACAAGGGGGACTGTCTGGTAGTGAAAAGGAACTTCAGCATGGATTAAAAATCTTTGCCTTTCTTTATTCTGAACTGTTTTTCTTATGGCTGCTAGAGAGAGATTCTCTGCCTTAGAAATAAAACTGCCCAGGCTGTTCTGATAAACCTGTAGGGTTAAGGCACTTCTACCAAAACAGATTTCAAAAGGCAAGAAGTCAAAAAGCAACAATTCAGTAATCTGTGTACGCTTATATATTAAGTTTTAAGATAACCTGGTTTAACCTGGTTTATATTTAGTTCACACAAATTAACCAAACATAGCAGCATACAACCTAAGAAAAGCTTAAGAAATTTATTAGATGCACAGATAAAGTGCTGTAACAGAGAAACTTGTGTAAATCTATTCTAAAATAAATAAGGTACAGTTAAACCACCTTTGACTCGTTTTAACTCGGAAAGAAATAACCTAAGTTTTAATCATTTGAATTTTAAGGTCAAGGTGAAATATACCATAACTATAACAGTGGTTGTGATCTGTATCAACTATTTGAGTCTCCTGTTCCTCTTGAGGTCTCCCAGAAACAGGAAGGCTATTGCAAAATGTATACATTAGACATAGCTCCTTTTACAGAAACATTTTTGGAATAAAGTCTGGTTGCTCAAATACATGTTAAAATATTTAACAAGGAAACAATTTTCTCCTGATCCAGTCGATCTTTTAAACAAGACAATGTATTTTTCCTATGATGCAGCCCACAGGAGGGAACAGAAGTAAACATCCTCCTTAACTGAAGACTGTTTTGCTTGAAGAACTAAACTATTGCATTATTATATGAGAGCAAGAAATATCCATTTGGGTTATCCCTTTCTCCAAACATGGTGCCCAGTGATACATGTATTTTTGCCTTAATCTCAAAGGCCCGTTTGTCTCCAGATAAGGTACGTTAAAAAGAGATTCCCTTTAAGCATCTTATCACAAGAGGTCTTACTGCCTTTCCATCCGGGGAAGCTTGTGTGTTAAACTGCCCTTGGAGTTTTGGATGCTACTAGATTTCTGTGCTCTGTTATCCATAATTTCAGGCACTTCGGGGCTAACATGGCTGTTTAAGTCAATGCAATAATATTACCAATATATTCAATACTCAGAAGAGTCACCACAGTTTCCTTCACACACTCAGGATTTCAAATTCTTCTTCCAATTCAAATAGCTTGTCAGTAGATTCAATGAGTTCTGGAAAAAAAGATAAAGAAAAAAATGCTTCTAAAGACATGCCTGATTTTGTTCACTTAAAAAAAAAACTTTGAAAGACGTATTCCAGAAAAGTACTTTGTAAGAGTGAAAAAAAAAAAAAATCTGTGCTAGCAATTGTATGGCTTGTTTGGATACATGCCTGCTATATATTGCTTGACACTCACAAAGGATAGTTATTCTACCTGTGATTATTCTTTTATTTGCTAACGAGGAACATAACATTGCACAATTAGGCTTTTAATCGGTGCCTTACCTGCTCCTGTGGTTGTCACTTCTGGTTTTGTTGGAGGTATGAAAGGAGGCCAGTGTGGCGGGTGCTTCTGGACCAGCTCCAACATCCGTAGACTCTGCTGCTTTAGAATCTCCTGAGGACAGAATGCTTTCATTTTAAAAGCTGGCTCGGGAGACGCTTCAAACACAAAACGTGTCTGCTTAATTGAAAGTGTTTTTTAATTACGCATGTCCATCAGGAAAAAAAAGTCTTTATACAGACATACTGTGAAATCCAAGCACCATGGTCTCTGTAATACATCCCTAGTTAAAACACATCTGGAAGACAGATCTCTTGAACTGTACTACAAATTATCAGTCTTATCATCTTTTGATATCAGCTTTGATATCTGCAAACCTGTAATTTTGTTTACATGTAGCAAGCACACTAGGAATGTACAATATTTTCTGCTTTTTAAAAGAAAGTTGCTTGCATAGAACTCTCCTCAAGTTTTCTGTTGATCAATAGCACAAAAGACAGATCTATCAGCTCCTCCAAAGGGGAAAAAAAAAAAAAAAAACGCATCAGATTTTGAAGGACAGGTTTTGGTCAGGAAAAAAGGTGTTCCTGAAGCCAAACGCTATTCCTCTTCAAAGAGAAGTTACCTTCTGTCCTGTATTTCAGTTATTTACAAACTGTTTTCCTTAGATGATTTTTTTTTTTTTTTAAATAAATGCCTTTAGAGGTTGATGGTACTTTACATTCAGACGTCTGGTGCTTAGCTTAACAGCTGCATGCAGAAACATCCTCAAGTCTGTTTCCTGTGGCAGCCAGCACCTTCTGTTCTCCTTAGATCAGCAGGAGCTAGAGGCCTGCAGCACTTACAGAATCAGATCTTTAAGATAGCAGGGACTAACAGTCATAATTAGAACACGCAATCTATTATGTCAAACAATAAAAAAGGATCAGGAAGCAAATCATTGACACATCACTACAATATGGCAGTTAAACCTTAGTCATTTAGTGAGAATTAGAAGTTAAAAGCAAGTGTCACCCAGTAACACCTTCTAGTGTGGATGTTTACACCCATTTTCCAACTGGCAGGGTTTGTGGCTGGTAAAGTGCTGAACAATTTCCAATTATCAATTCAGTAGTATTGCCTTACCCTGATGCTTTAATGCATTCTTCTCCATGGCTCATACAATTTGTATACAAAGGAAAATGCAAAGGAAAATTTTACAAAAAACAAACAATAAAAAACAGACTTTATAAAGAACAAATCGAGATGCTAAGTTCCCACTCTTACCTTTTGTACAAGACTACACCGGTTATCAAAATCACATTCTTCTTTGCAAAAGAAGCCCTTAGGGGAAAAAACAAACACACAGAGTTTTACCTTTGCTGATGGTAGGTATGTGGTACCAGCAGGTAAGGCGGTTTGACCTCTGATACAGTAATGCCCTGTACGATCAGTAGATATAAGACTCCAAATATGTGGCAGCTCTAGGGAGAGAACCCACGGGGAGAACAAGGCCCTGCAAACCCCTAACGAAACAGTCAAGCAAAAAATAGCAGCAGCTCCTGTGTGCTCCTCCATGGAGCGCCACCCAGTTCCTACAGTCCAGGTATCAGCAGAAGCTGAAAACTTGTAGATGATGGACCACCTAAGGAACATGTCCATTCTGGTATCTATACTGAAAATATTTGCTCTTCATTATGATTTTGTCTGTCTCGTTGCATCATGCCACATTTTGCACAGTTACGTAGTTAAGTATTAAAACAAAACAAAACAAAACAAAACAAAAAACTTTCTAAAAAGCAGCAGTATTAAAAAACAGGTATGTGAATGAATGACAGATACCGGTATCTTTACAGATTGTTTAAAGCTTTAGAAACACATCCCACTGGTGACAACTGCCAATCATCCAATCACAGGATACTGGCATGGGATCAGATCCAATTTTTTCAAATACCACAGTACCCCCATGACATTTTGGGTGAATTACAAATAATACATTTGTATTTGTAATTTGGGGTGAAATACAATAATTCCACTTAAACATTTTTAACTTATGATAGAAAGTAAGTTTAAGTAACTTGTCTAGAGGTGACCAAACATAAAGTAGTGATAGAATAAAACACGTAAACCTGTTTCAGTTCCTTGCTCTGACCATTATAATGACTCTTGAAAGAAGTAAAAGCTGCTCAGTAAAGAAAACAAAGCGAGCTCCCTACAGTACAGACAGCTCCCCGCTTGCCCTAAGATTCTCCATGTAGTTATGTACAAACTACTATGTGTTGATCACAGAAGACAGCTTTGTGATCTTGGTTCTGTTCAAGGAGATGCATTGCTGCCCTTACCAATGTAGAGAGACATTACTTTGAGATAAAGTATATGCATTCAAGATTTCCTGACACTTACTAAAGCTACTGAAGGGTCCAAATTCATGATCTTCATTCTATGTGGGGCTTCCTGGCAGTGGAAACTCTCATCGTCAACCGTGCCATTTTCTTCTGAATCTACAAAGCTTTGAGTGGTGTGAGGGTCCAGATAGATCAGCTCATTGCCTGGATGGGTAAAAGCCGTATGTTAAAAATAAGCAAGTGACATTAATAAGCACTTGGTCCAGAACTGTAAAATAGAAATTAGATTGCCATCGCAGTCAGTATAATCTAGGCTTTCCAGCTAGGGATTCTTTAAGAGAATCGGAAGGTTTAGACACAACGTTTCCCACAGGGTATTTAGTATAACTTCCTATTGTGACCTATTACTGTAATTTTTTGGTTGGTTATGTTCTATCTTTGTCACATACTTTTATTTTTCCATGTGAGATCCAGTACTTTTTTTTTTTTTTTTTTTTTTAAATCTCAAGTGTTGTAAACACTAACATTTGACAGATTAAAAGGTACAGGATGTTCACAGATGCAATCTGTAATCCCATTAGGCATTCATTCAGAAATTGGAACAAAAAAGCCTAACTAAAACAGGTTAGGTTTTACAAAAGTACAAAATAGGGTTGCAAAATTTTGGCCCAAAGTGGGGTGAAATCTGAAGGAATGCATTTTAAATTAATTAGAGCAATACTTAATAACAGAAGGTATGCAAAAGGTGAAAAAGATACTGCTATCAGAAACAGTTTTGAAATACAAGAAAATAAAAGTGACATTTGACCAATACACTTGTCAAATGCTATCAGCTATTCTTAGTATGCTGCTCTTGTTGATGTCATCACTTATTTTTACACCTAGCTTTGCTGTTAACTTTCTGCTCCTGTTAAGGATCATCTCACACTGTTTCTAAACTCTTTTAGATATGCTTCTTCATTTATTTTATTCTATTCTCATCTTTCTTTACTTCTAGAGGTTCACGCTTAGACTCCTTACTATTTCCCCTTCAAAAAATGTTCTCTTTTGATCATCTGCACATTTGGAATAAGTTTCTTTTTTCCTTACCTAAAAATCCTATGAAATAATAGGCATTATTTGGTTTCCCTCCTAATGCTCCCAAAGACTGTGGCATCGTAAAGCATTCCTAGGAGTTCAAAAGGAATAAAGGAAATTGTAATTCATTTCTTTACTGACATCACAGATACCCAAACTTATTTGACAGTAACGAGCAATGAATTGAAAGGAAACCTTACTTTAAATGCATCAATATATACGGGATTTATGTGATTTATCCCTATTCGTAGAGGTATAATAAGCAAGAGGGGTTTCCAGCCTGTGCAGAGTCCTCCTGCGTTCTTGCTTCGGCCAAGAGCACTTCTGTGCAAATGTGCACTTCTGTGGGACGCGCTGCTGCTCTGAGGAGGGCACCAGCACATTTTTTCTGCGGGAATAAAACTAGAAATCAGTCAACGCACAGAGGAACACAAAGCAGATCTTCCTCTCAGTAGTGAATTAAGCTAGTTTGCCAGGGATCTTTATAGGGCACCCAAGACAAAACGAGCCGGGCATGGCAATTACAGCTATTTAGTAGAAGTAATTCTAGCAGACAGTATGTGCTGGCACGTCCAAGTGAGACGTTAGATAAATGATTGGGGGATGACAATTTAAGACTGCAGTGACATGTACTATTAATGTTATTAATACTGTCAAGCTTTGCCTATAAAACGACAGAGAAATGAAATGGCAGCAATGATGACAGTAGAAATTCTTCAAGGAGCTCTTCACATCCAGTGATGTGAGCACAAAGTTGGCATCAGGGATCAGAAAAACACAACTGAGTTTGTATGTCCTTCTTCCCTCTTCTTACCCTTGCAAGACAAAGCCATGGCCCCCCAAGTATTTGTTCATGTTTAGATACATGCTGGCAAATGGAGTCAAGTCAGAAACTGTTACCAGAAAACTGATGAGGTGTCACTTCCTGATGTCTTCAATGACCACCGTATTGCCCATACATACATAAACTGCTAATGAATTCCATTCATCAAATAAAGCAAGCTTCCTAGAAAACATTAAGGTACTAATTAATATAAACTAGTTGGATCAAAAGGGTAGCTTTACACTCAGAACCATTTGATTTATTTATTTTTTTTTCTTAAGAAAAAACATCCTTTCTGCATTTTTTAAAGTCTCCATGTAAGAAAAAGAAAACTTTAAACATTAAATGTTTAATATCTTTAGAAAAATAGGTACTGAGTGGTACCAGGAAAAACATATGCGCTGCACCATGTGCAAACTGTTTTTTCTTACTGCTAAGTGCAGTGACAGTAACAGTCCAACTACATCAAGTTTATTACTTTTTATTGCACTCGACAGTCTCTGCAATGGGTTCTTGCCCAATTGTGTCTTTTCTCATCTGGAAAAGAAAAAAAATCCTATGCCAGTTTTGCAGATTACTTTTTGCTTAAGAAATTCCACTGAATTCAGTGGAATTACTTCTGCCTGAGCCTGCGTGCACAGCAGAAATGGGGCATTAAAAGCTAAATCAGCTAAGGGTTTGGGGCACCAAAACTTCAGTGGGAGACAGCAGCACACAGTTTTATGTCCACTTCTGCAAAATCCAAACCTTTGGGGAAGAGAGCTACACTCTTAAGCTGCACTGGCAGAATTAGCTGTTTCAAATAAGCCAGAAAGAAATGGGGGTGAGTGTTTCACCATGAAAAACTTGGCCATGAAAGATCTGGAGTCCAGGGCATGCTTCAGCTCCCCTCCCTCTTCAGATCATGTGCCTGTTCCAGGGTGTCAAAGACTTGCTGCTGAGCTCGCAGGACCTGTAGCCTAGCCCCTGCCTGAGGTAAGACACCTCCACGTACCCCTGGAGAACTGAGCAGCCTCAGTTCCTTTCAGTGTGGCTCCCAGACTATGAGGAGCTGCCCATCTTTATCCAGTAGCCTTGCTGGCAGAACTGCTGCTCAGAAAGGGAGGAATTGCAGCTCAGTTCCCTCCTCAGCCGAGATGGCTTCTCTCTGATGTTTCACACCACCACTCCGACCTACACGGTGGCACTCTCGACCTGCCAGAGCTGTGCCACTGTGCAGAAAGGAATATACATCTGTGGTGTGACTGGTGAGGGCATGCAGACGGCATAGCAGGAGACTTTCCTGCAGTTTCTTCTCCTCAGGCTCTTCCTTTATTAAAATTTAGAGGTCACCCATTCCCAACTCAGTACCTGCACACCGAGCTGTGGCATGACATTCCATGCTGCACTTGTAAATAGATGGCAAGTACATTCCTGACTGTGGGACAGGGGGAGATGCAGCCTTCAAAACTCTGCCTGGGCCTTGTCTTGGCTGCCCCAGGGGAGTACGTTCTGAATGAGACTGGTATGATCTCACTTACTTTAGTACTTGAGCAACTGTATTTGGTCCAAACCATTCTCCAATTGACTTCCCCTCTCCAACACCCACCTGTGCTGTTTTCAGAGTGAAAAAAAGACACACGTACACAAAATCAAAGAAAAATGAGACCATAAAGAATGTGGGAACAATATACAGTAAATACCGTGACTGTCAAACATTCTAGAGTAACTGCAATCTGTATTTAGCAATAACACTTATTTTCTCAATCTATGCTCTTTTCAAAACTTAGGGAGTGCCAGTTTCTTTAATAAACAAAAGGCTTCTAAACTATAATGAGAATTACAAGTTAACAAATGTTAGTGCCCCTTATTACAAATTACAGCAATAAGCTACAAGACTGTCTATTCTAACATTACTGACTCTGGTACCCAAGGCTTACAGAGTTTATCAAGAGCTAGATTCTAGTACATGGCTTTATTTAGGTCTCAGGGAATGTTTCTGTACTACTAGTCTTTGCGCCCATCTGCATACCTTTTTATTTTTGTATAAGCATACACATTGTCTTCACATCCACTTTTTAAAATTGTGAATTAACATACTGCAAATTAGTGATTCAACACAGTAGGAATTTCAGTGGAAAAAAACTGAAAGTTTATGTTTGTTCTTACCCATCTGGTGGATTGAATAACAGCAAGCCTTCCTGTCGAGAAAGCATCGTAGGATTCTGTGATATTCTTCTGGTTGTTTTTTGTGTTTTTCCCATTGCCAATCTGAAAGGAAAAATTGATATAGAATAAAAAATGGTGACGTTTTCATTACACTGATCAAATGTCTAGACAGCAGAAAGCTTTATAATGAGATGTTAAAAGACATTTCAATTCATCTCAAATATTTACATTTTGTGTAGAGCTCCTAGAATTCCAAGCTTGTTATTTATCATCAAGCTGCCCTTTATCATCATAGGCTAGATTGTAAAAACAGGGAAAATAAAACAAAACAAAAACATCAACTGCAAACATATTCTGACGGATCATGCTGCGTGTTGATAGCCATTCCAGTATCTATGAGCTTCCAAGATTATTTAAAAGTACAGGCTGTGTTTAGACCTTGTTGGATTTCTAAGCACCCATTAAATAACAACATAAGATCCATACAGAAAGTCCAAACACTCCACTGGCAGCATCCTGGGATGTGACATGCATGCTTAAGAGCTTGCACCAGGGGGGTTTGGACCTCGTGCTGCTGACAAGCGAGTAGTGAAGAGAAGGGTAAGAGCACTGTCCCACGGTGGCAGGTTTTCCCTTGGCCTCAACTTGGGTGTTACACTAAAAGGTTTATAAAATAATGGCGACAGGATTCCCCATTTGTTCTCCTTCTATGCCTATTTCTCTGCTTCAGGCTGGGATGATTTCACCCAGCTGAATATGAATTGATTCATTAGGAACTGTTACCAGGGCATCAAAGAAAGTCTCACTAATAAATTCAGGGTTTGTGCTTTTAATGGAGTACTTACGAAGAAGCGTCTGCAGACAATACCGAAGTTCCCTCAGGACCAGCACTCACCTCTCCCTAAGTGTCTGCAGATCAGTGCTTGGGCCAGCATCATCTGCCCGCATCGCAGCATACATCCCCAGACAGCGTCCGACGAAGGACCCGTGCCTCCTGTTAGGAAAGTTCATCACAATCAGTGCAGGCTTTCAACTGGGTGCAGCACCACAGAGGACATTTCAGAGTGCTAGAAAACAGATAGGGCTGCTGAAGCCTCCATGAACTGTCCTACAGATAAAAGGCACAGAGCAAGACTTTGGTTCCATGCTGTTGGTCTAATTCTAATCTCTGCATTGCACAAATAAACACAATTCATTTATTCCTTGTGGAGCTGACTTACTCTTTTCATTCTTCAAGCAGCATTCACAAACCATTTACTGCATGCTATACAACATGATCACCTGTTTACATACAGACATAAATAAACACTGATTTTAATAATCTTCATGTTTGCATAAACAGTTAAAATGATGCTCAAAATGCGCTAATACTCTAGAAATATTTTCCCAGCCTACGATGCCATCACTTATCTTGCTATTTCATTTAGAACAATGCAGCAAATCTGCAGTATACTCACCAATAGGCGAAAACTTTCTTCTATACGTAAACCACACGTAAACCACAGTAAACCACACGTGAACACACCTTGGCTTATTGTCTGACTTTGGCTTATGGTGCGTCTGTTGCTGTGTCCAGCACAGTGCAGCCCCTAAATTGCTACCAAAACCTTGCCACAAACCTCAATCCCCCTCTTAAAAGAGACCCTCTTGTTTGTTGCCCTTCTTTCGACACTCTCTAACAGTTTTATGTCTTCATACATATATATACAACAAAACATCAAAGAGCTCAGCAAGGTCCACCAAGGAAAGGAAGCAATGCAGGAGAAAGAAGACAGGACAACAGGGAGAATGGGCAGCATAAGGGAGGAGGCAGCCAGTGGCCTTAAAAACAAAGCCTAAAAAATAACTTCCACTAGTGGGACATAGTGAATTGGAGCTCTGGGGTCTGCATCTAGAAATGTCTTTTCTATTTATCGTGTTGTTGCGGAGATGGGTCCTCTGGCTTTGGTTGTGTTTTTTCATGTTGGGCAATTATCTCCCAAGAAGAACCCCCTGTGGGACAGAAAGGTAGAGGTGTGCTCCAGAAACACAGTGATGGCAAGGAGTCCTCCACTTCATTCTGGCATTTTTTTCCAGCTGGAAGCATTCCCAGTTGTCAACGGAATTGGTTTTGAGGAGTAGGAAAGACAGCATTGCTGGATTTCTGCTTTCTCCTCCATCCTATCAGACCACATCATGAGAGTTGTCTTTGTTTGATGTTCTTATGTCGCGTTCTGTTATTCTACATTTTTTTCTCTCTGATGTGATTTTATGTTCTTCTGTTATGTTATGTTCTTATGTTCACAACAGGACTCCTTGCCAACACCGCCTCACAGACACCTGGGCCAAAGAGCAGGGCCTTGAGCGGCTAGCTCACCATGACAGAGCTCATTTCCTTCCCAGTAGCTGCCAGGTGCCCTCTGGGGGCATTTCGGGGCTACAGCATGGGAAGACTTCTTTGGGGTGGGAAGCCATTGGGCTAGGAAATGGGCAATGTTCCCTAGGAAGGAAATCCCTGGGAAGCAAAAGCCTTGGGATGGGAAGTCTTGAATGGGGTGGGTACCATTCCCTGGGGAAGGAAGTGCTTGGAGAAGTCCTCCAAGAGAGGGGAATTCTTTGGGACGAGGTCTCTTTGGCTGAAGAAACGCTTCGTGTTGATGGGGCAGATTTCGTCTGGGTTGCTGGGAATGTGCCATGCGGTGAAATGGCAAGGATGGGCACTGCCGCTGAAGCCGAGAAGCTGGTCGTGGGCTGGGCAAGCCTTGGGCCGGGCAAGTGGTGGTGTGGAAGCGTCCTGGGCATGGCAAGTGCTGCGTGGGAGGGCAAGCCTGCTGGGGATGGCCAAGTCTTGCGCTGGGCAGCCTGCTTGGCTCCAAAGCCTGCAGTCCTCCCCAAGATGTCGGCGAGGGGCTGGTCAGCCGTTGGGACGGAACCCCCGTTGCCCGCGTTCCCCAAGCAACCGCCCCACTCTCCAGCCACCATGGCAGGTCCAGCAGCCGGCTCCCGCTCCTCCCGGGGCTGCGGCCCTGCTGGCGAGCCCAGCGCCCCAGAGCTCAGCCCAGCGCCCTTTTTCCCACAGAAGGTTTCCCCAGACGGCTTCCGCGGCTTCCGCAGATGCAAAACTCCCCCTTCGTCGTCCCAGCCGTGCCGCCAACGGTGGCTGCCTGGCTGCTTCCCTCCCTCCCCGGAGCGATGGCGCTGCCCTTGCAGCCCCCGCAGGTACCCACCCTCCCCTCCGCGCTGCCCCAGGCCACCGTCTGGCACGTGGTGCCGGGGGTCCAGGGGCAGGTGCTGCAGCTCCCCGCCAGGGTGCAGCTGCCACCTGGGGGGCACCTCCCAGCCCAGGGGCACCACCTGCAGCTTGGGCAGCTCCCCGCCGCCGCCGTGGGGCAGCTCCCTGCTGTGGGGCAGCTCCCCCACAGCGCTCCTGTGGGTGCCCCCAGTGTCTCCCAGCCCCTGCTGATGTGGACGGGGACGCTGGTGCCCCAGGATGGTGCTCCCCTCTGCTTGGGGCCCAGGGCCGTGCTCCATGGGGAGCTCCTGCACCCCGCAGGCACCTGCCTGCTGCAGGCCCCTGCCTACCCCGGCCCCCCACCACTCCTCGTGCCGGGGCCTCCGCTGCGGGGGCAGGCGCTCCCCGCGCCCCGCACCCTCAGCAGCAGCCGGGGGCAGCTGCCGGAGCCCTGCTTGCATGCCGTGGGGCTCAGCGAGGACCAGGGGCCCCCGCTGCCCGGCCCCACTCCCCCCGAGCCTGCCCAGGCTCCAGCGACCGCCAGCACCCAGACGGCGACGCCCGACGGTGAGTTTGGGGCTGGCCCAGCCGGCCGCTGGGCGCCCCACACCCAGGAGCCATGGCAAAGCTGGCAGCGGGGGATGCTTGGGGGATTGCATTGGCTTGCTTTTTCCTCAGCGGCGACACTTGCAGAGGTGCCTGAGGAGCCCCTGGAGCTGCTGGAGCTGGGCCCCGATGCCTTCGCCGAGGCCTTTCCCCAGCTGGCAGGGGACAGCCAGCAGCTGCAGCACCTGCAGGACCAGCTCCCGGCCGACCTGGACAGCTCCGGCTTGGAGGAGCTGCTCAGCTGCCTCGATGCCGTGGAGCCCCAGGACGCCTTCGCTGCTGTCCCCAGCAGTCCTGTCCTCAAGCGCTTCCTCTCGCAGCTGCCCGACCTCTGCGAGGACATCGAGGAGCCCAGCACACAGGGACTGGCAGCCACCAGAGCGCTGGGTGAGGTCCCCTCAAGCCCTGGGCTGCACCCCGACAAGGTGCAGGCTGGGCGGGCGCTGCAGCCCCCTGCAGCTGCTGTGCCGCCACTCAGCTCCCCCCTCAAGCCTGCAGCCCGGCCCCAGCTCAGGAGAGCCCTGCCCAAAAGGCCCCCCCTGCAGGAATTCATCCCTGCCCGCAGGAGAACCCTGCCCCAGCCTCCCTTGGCTCCCCTCAAGAGGCGCCCCGACCCTGACTGCCTCCCTGCCCGCAAGAGACCCCTGCCCCAGCCTCCCCAGGCTCCCGTCCAGAGCCCCCCCGACCCTGACTTCCTCACTGCCCTCAGGAGAGCCCTGCCCAAGCCTCGCCTGAGTCCCCTCCAGAGACCCTCCGACCCTGCCCGCAGGAGACCCATGCCCAAGCCTCTCCCCAAAAGGCCCCCCCAGCAGGAATTCATCCCTGCCCACAAGAGAACCCTGCCCCAGCCTCCCTTGGCTCCCCTCAAGAGGCCTCAACTCATCCCAGCCCTCAGGAGAGCCCTGCCCAGTCCCCCTCGCAGTCCCCTCCAGAGCCCCCCGCTCTGGAGGGGACTGCCCACGGCTCTGCCCACGCAGCCGCGCACGCTGCAGCGTCCGGCGCAGCCCCGCGGGGACTACGTGCCCTGCGTGGGGCCCTGGGCGGGCAGCGACGCAGCGCCCACACCGCTGGAGGAGCAGGAGTCGTCGGTGCCCATCACGCCGCAGCAGCGTCCCGAGCGGGAGCGCCTCAAGAAGCTGGCCCAAGAGGAGCGGCAGCGGGCAGCCCACCACATGAAGATCGGCCCCGGGCAATTCTTCGAGCAGCGGCAGAAGGACCACGCCAGAGCCTACTCTTACGGCTACCCGTGACCGACCTCGGGCTTCTCCTCGACGGCCCCCGCAGCACCATCATCAGATCAGGGGATCAGAACTGGGACGTTGTTGGGATAGGAAATGATCAGTGGGATGGGAAGTGATGATGGGGATAGGAACTCATTGGGATGGGAAAAATGGGTTTTATTTGTATTAAATTTACATTTTAAAATTTTATTTAATTTCCTGGGATTTATTATTTATTTAATTAAATCCACTTGATTGACTGTGTT
Organism: Anas acuta; assembly: GCF_963932015.1. Taxonomy (NCBI): domain Eukaryota; kingdom Metazoa; phylum Chordata; class Aves; order Anseriformes; family Anatidae; genus Anas; species Anas acuta. The sequence goes on along the minus strand of NW_027076049.1, from coordinate 59,809 downwards.
GTACAGTATGGCATTGTTTCATTATTATAAAATGATAAGTATTTAATATTATTAATTAAACAATATTTCTATATTTTATACTCGTAAGGGGGTGTTGAGAGGCAGGAGACCTTTTCTCCATGAACACCAGCGACAGGACCCACGGGAACGGGGTTAAGCTGAGGCAGGGGAAATTTAGGCTTGACATAAGGAGGGGGTTCTTCACAGAGAGGGTGGTTGCACACTGGAACGGGCTCCCCAGGGAAGTGGTCACTGCACCGAGCCTGTCTGAATTTAAGAAGAGATTGGACTGTGCACTTAGTCACATGCTCTGAACTTTTGGGTAGACCTGTGCGGTGTCAAGAGTTGGACTTGATGATCCTTAAGGGTCCCTTCCAACTCAGGATATTCTATGCTTCTATGATTCTATGATACATTATAAATTATCAATATTCTCATTTCTTATTTTGTTGGTTTTTATTCCTTTTGTACCCTATTAAACTCTCTTTATCACAGTGCACTGGTTTGTTCTTATACTTTTTCTTATACTGTGGAGCCCAAAACTGCACTCAGTACTCAGTACATGGAATACCAAGAGAGACTGCCTGGCATTTTCTCTTCTCTGCAGAAGCTCTGTTGCTAACACTGTCCAGAAATCACCACTGTCACAGACAGTAGTAGCATTCCCTCCTCCCACAGTTGGTTCTTCCCCCCCAAGACTTAGACACCATCCAGAAAAATAAGAAGAATAATACTAATAAAGTAAATAAAATAAAATAAAATAAAATAAAATAAAATAAAATAAAATAAAATAAAATAAAATAAAATAAAATAAATTAAAATAGTCAAAAGCCGTCAGGAAGGCAGTGGTGCAGACTGTGGAGAGCCTGGGTTCAAATCCTTCTTCTGTGAGGCTCTGAACCTATATCCCATCACAATCTCTCTGCTAATGTATGGCAGGGAAAGGAGGAAGAAAGAACATATCTCCTGCACTTTCCATTTATTGTTGACTGACAATTCTGTAGAGTTATAAAGCCTCAATCAGTGAGATACAGCGTTCTTCTCACATTGTCTCACTGTGCCCTAAGCGGAACAGCTCTCATTCAATAGATGCTTCACCACAAAATCATGAGTCACCTGCAGTTTTGAACTTTTCTGGGATCAAGTCCCTTCAGATGGTTGAGGAATCTGCTCCAGCACCTATGTAAACTGGTGCTCTACTAAGCTAGTGAGTGAACAAGAGAGAAATGCTCTGCTAGATGACTTGACAAATTGGGTCTGAAAATAGTGTTGAGGCAGAATAGTCCACGATTTTTGCCTTGGGTGCACAGAGGGATTGGGTGTTGTAGACTTCTTTTATTCTTCATTAAGATAAACATTTTCAAAAATGTGCTTGTTCAAGCTTGCTCCCACTGTGTGCATGGGAGGGAGATAACTGAAAGTGGGGAGCGTTGCTTGGATCCTGCAAGTGGCTGAGGTCCAGTGGGGTTGGAGGCTTTCTTCCTCCTTTTGGAAATGCAAAGCAACCCTGCACCTCCCCTGCACTTGCAGGAGGATCATGACAGCCCAAAGCACAGCGGCTTTGTAATTGCTGCATACACTTCGATCGGATTTACGTGGCAAGGGTTTGGTAGCAGGGGCCTGCAGGGATGGCGTCTGTGAGAACAGTCCAGACAACAGCCAGCTCCAGATAGCTCCAAAAGGGCCCCGGCGCTTGCCAGAGCTGAGCCAATAAGCGATGTTGTTTGCACCTCTGGGAGAGCAGATGGAAGAAGGGGGAAATACTGCTGCACAACAGAAGCTGGAAGAGCAAGGAGTGAGAAGCAGCCCTGCAGCCCCCAAGGTGAGTGCAGCAGGAGGCAGGAGGTGCTCCAGGCTCACAGCAGCAGTTCCCCTGCGGGCTGTGCAGGGAGAGGCCCCCGGTGGAGCAGGCTGTCCCCCTGCACCCATGGGTCCCCCATGGAGCAGATCTCCACGCTGCTGCCCCCCTGTGGGTGGAGGAGCCCCCGGTGGAGCAGGTGGCTGTGGCCTGGAGGAGGCTGCGGCCTGTGGAGAGCCCCCGCAGGAGCAGGCCCCGGGCCGGAGTTGCAGCCATGGAGAGGAGCCCACGGGGAGCAGGGGCAGAGAGGGACCTTGGAGGAGGGAACTGTATCCTCTTTTTTCATCGGTGCTGAGATTGAGGATCAGGATTTCGTGGTAGGAATTTGTTTAGATGAACCAATTTACATCCATATGGGTTTTGTATGTTTGTTTCACCTTGTCTTGCAGGACCATCTTGGCTGGGTCTGCAGTGTTGTGCAAAAGTGAAGTTTTTCACAATAAAGAGCAGCTTTTTTTTCGGGGAAAAGGCTGAGGTGGCCTTCGTCAGAGTCTTGTGACCTGAAAATGCAGAAAATGGGTGCATGGCTGGCTGGATGGGTGGGTGGGAGTTGGGAATTCAGCCTTGGGATCAGAACTGGGACGTTGTTGGGATAGGAAATGATCAGTGGGATGGGAAGTGATGATGGGGATAGGAACTCATTGGAATGGGAAAAATGGGTTTTATTTTTATTGCATTCAATCCACTTTATTGACTGTGTTGTACAGTATGGCATTGTTTTATTACTATAAAATTATGATGATTATTATTTAATCTTATCATGTTTGCATCTGTTGTCGTGAAGCAATGTTAAGAACAGCAACAAAATAGTTACTTATTTGCTAGCAGCATCCCTACGTTTGCTGGGGTCTGCTCTGTGCATTTTGAAGACCGTTCCATGCTATTCAGCCCCTTCAGGAGGAAATGGATGGTTCTAGGAAAATGCGTCTTGACCTGATGCAAAGCTGTGACTCAGCACCCTGCAGCCCCCTCAACCCCTGGCATTTTACCTGCAGCCCCTCCAACAACTCTGATGTTCCCTGCATCGACTTCAACCACTGCGCTGGGACCTGAGGCCCCTCAAAGCCTTGTCACTCGCCCTGCAGCCCCTCGAGCCCCTGGCATGTTCCCTGCAGCCCCTCCAAGCCTGGCACAGGCCCTAAGAGCTGGCTCCGGGGACTACCCCGGTGCTGTCTCAGGCGCCAATACACACAAGGGGAAGGAATGCATGCAGAAGTCATCTCGTTTCGGAAGGGCAGAAAGTCCTCCCAAGAAGGGGAAGGAGCAAGAGGAAGGCAAGGCAGCCTACCCCAAGGTAGGGCCATCCCAGGGAACAGGAGGCTGTTGGAAAGGAGAGCAGAGAGAAAAGCAGCAGCAAGCAGGTGATCCCCATCCCTGGGCGAGCTGCGAGCCATGGGACAAGATTGCAGCTGTCCTCTAGGCGAGCACATTGTCAGCTGGCTGCTGCGCTGCTGGGATAGCAGCTGTGGGAGCCTGGCAGCAGAGGGCAGGGAAGCCAAGCAGCTGGGATCCTTCTCTGGGGAAGGGGGCACTGAGAAAGCACTTGCAAACGGGGCACAAGCCCTCAGCCTCTGGAGGCGGCGCCTGGCAGGCGTGAAGGAAAGGGATCCCTTCAAGGAAGATGCTGTGGGCTTGCTGAGGCTCGAAGAACAGACGCTGCTGGCTGCTACCAGCGTGCTGCAGCAGCGGCAAGAGAGAGCAAACCGTGGTGGTTTTCCTCAGCTGGGCAGCTGAGCTCCAGCACAAGCGCTCTCTCCCTGCCCCTCCTCCAACGCCAAGGGGAGAAAAGAGGCTGGAAAGGGCTCAAGGGCTGCCAGAAGGACAGGGAGATCACTCCACAAGGAGCGTCACGGGCAAAGCAGGCTCAGCACAGCCTGTTCCAGTCCAGCCCGGGGCCTGCTCCTGCGGGGGCTCTCCACAGGCTGCGGTCTCCTCCAGGCCACAGCCACCTGCTCCACCGAGGGGCTCCTCCAGCCACAGGGGGGCTGCAGCGTGGAGATCTGCTCCACGGGGGACCCATGGGCTGCAGGGGGACAGCCTGCTCCACCAGGGGCCTCTCCCTGCACAGGCTGCAAGGGAACTGCTGCTGTGAGCCTGGAGCACCTCCTGCCTCCTGCTGCACGGACCTTGGGGGCTGCACAGAGCTTTCCCACTCCTCCCTGAGCCAGACGCTGCTGGGCAGCAACTTTTGTTCCCTTTCTTAGATGCAAGATCCCTTCTTAAATTCAGTCCAGCCAAGTAGGAAAAGTAAATATGGACAGCTGTACCTTGGCAAAGAAGATAGTAGGGGACAAGGAGGTTTAGCAGTCAAGATGGAAGGTGATGCCATGAGGCTTACAGGCTAGTAATGTTCTAGTGAAACCCAGCCTTCCTAAAGAAACCTGCCTGACTACTTCACGTGAATAACAGACTCTGTTCAGCTATTTCCTAACATAGAAAGGGTGCTGACTGCTTCTTCAGAGTAACATGGTAGTGATACTGCTGAAATAGTTGTGGTTCAGACGTAGATCTGATTTCTCCTAAGCACGCTGAATTCACAGCTGTTGATCCTCCAGAGGAGGCTTTGCAATTGAACACCTGGAGAATAGGTAAATTTCCCGCTGTTGTTCTCCTCTCCTCTTGTTTTGTTTTGTTTTGTTTTTTTTTCCTAGTAGCAGAGGCTTAAGACTCTGAAGAAACGGGCTGCTTTTTTTCATTTCCAACACTGGCTGTTCCTCCTGTAGAGATTATATCAAACAGTCTTGAAGTGCTTGATGACTTACCAGTCTGCAGATTTATTATCAAACCAAAAAAAACCCCGACTTGGTAGACTATTTTTTTCCCACTTTTGAATGACTACTAGGAAGAAGGTTGTTCCGGCATCAAGAAAGTCACGTGGAATGTAATAAAATTTACTGAACCAGTAAATAAAAACTATATTTTTCTATTAGTTCCATTGTTTCAACTCTTCTGACGCTTATGGATGGCATAGATAACAGAGGGGAGATCGTGGTAATCGGAGCTACCAACAGACTGGATTCTATAGATCCTGCTTTACGAAGACCAGGACGCTTTGGCAGAGAGTTCCTCTTCAACTTGCCAAATAAAGAGGTGAGAACTTAAATTGAATGTTAGTGCTACCATGGCAAAGTCCAACTTTATAGGAAAAAAAAATAATTGACAACTTGAAAAAAGAGTGATATGTGGAGACACTGCAAAGTTGTACCTGTTTGCTTAATTATTTAGTCCACTTGGGTGTTTTCATCATGAAGTTGTGTTTTTGGTCTCAATCCTTCACTTCTGAATGAATAGGGGACGTGTTTGCATTTGATTGTGCCCCGGATCAGTGGTAGTAGTTTGAGTCATAATTATTTTCTTCTTTATAGTAATTGTAGCAATTTGAAGCATTGTGCCAGAAGTGCTTTCTGTGCATTTACTGACTGAAAAGCAAATGTGATGAAGTAATGAGACTGTCACAATGAAAGCTTGCTAAGTTTTAGAGAAGTTTTTTGGACAACAAAGAAATGTTTCTGGATAAATTTTTCATTACAGTATTTTCCTCTGGGTCATTAGGTCTCGTAGTTTGGAAACTTGTTATTGAAGCTATAAATGCCTTTTCTTTCATTGTAGGTTCCTAGAAAAAGTTCAGTATAACAAATAAGAAATATTCAATTTCCTGGTTGAAAATGCAGAGTGTATATTAAATAACTGTAAAATACTTGAAAGTTGAGCAAGTAAGAAAAGTGTATTAATAGATGAGGGGTTTTCAGGGAGGACTGTTTGTTTGTTTGTTTGTTTGTTTGTTTGTTTTCTTTTTGGTTTGTTTGTTTCTTGTTGGTATTTTTAAGGAAAACTTGGGACAAGCTAAAATGCAATGATTTTGCTTCCAGGCTAGAAAAGAAATTTTCAAGATTCATACTCGTGACTGGACCCCTAAGCCACCGGACATGTTGCTTGATGAACTAGCTGAGAAATGCATTGGTAAGACTGAAACCAAAATGGATTCTTGCTTGTGAGCAAGTTGTAAAGAACCTTAGCTTGTACCAGGCAGTACCCAAGCTCTTGTGCCTTGCTGCACAACTAGTCAACAAGGCAGCTGGCACGCCTTCATAGCAATCAGAGTTAGATGCTTTCATCTATTTACTCTTTGTTGTCGTTCTTTTTGTTGTCTGAAAACGTTAAATGGTTCTGGGGCATCTTCCTCAAGAGTATAGTTTTTGATGAGGAGTCTGCTTCAGCTGCATAAGCGCAGGGTATCAGGCAGTGAGCAACATGAAACTTCCCTGCAGAGCGGTAGCACTTTGAATTCCCTGTTAACCTGTTTGGTTTTGGCATTACAAATTGTTTAAATGTTGCATGTTGTAAACCTGGGCCTTGACTGATGTAACGTTTGATTTTTGTTTGTTAGGATACTGTGGTGCAGATATCAAATCTTAATGTACTGAAGCTGCGCTGTGCTCTCTACGTCGATGCTATCCTCAGATTTATGCAAGTAGGGAGAAGTTGCTACTAGACGTTAATTCTATTAAAATAAAAGCAAAGGACTTTTTCATGGCTCTGAAGAAGGTTGTTCCGGCATCAAACAGGATCGTGGCTTCACCCGGACAAGCACTATCACCCATTTTCAAGCCACTTTTTAAAAGATCAGGAGCGAATATTTTACAAGTTGTGCAGAAGATCTTCCCGCATGCACAGCTTGCACTAAAGGAGGACCGACAGCAAGGTATAACCACAGCATCCACTTCTTTATAATTCTGCTAAAGCAAAAACTTGTGGTTTGTGCAATCAACTTAAACCTTTCAGACACAATGATGGTAGAATTTTATTATTTGCATGTGCATGTCTTTCTTTTGGGCATGTCTGGAAGATAACGCATAGGTTTTATTCTGGATTCGAAACTGAAATGCCAAATGGAAGCCCTGAATGACTCAATACACAGTAAAGGACGATGCGTTCTCTACTGAAGCATCCTGCTTCTGACGGCAGCTAAGATAATTAGCATTTGTAGAGGTTGACTTGAGGTTTGAAGTATAAGGCACCTATTTTTCTTTAAAAAATCAAAACTCAGATATTTGGAGGGGAAGCATTTCTAGGTCAATGTTTCTAATTCCTTTCTGAAGAATGTCGGGACCAGGATACAAGTATAACTGGTCTAAGCTAAATACTGTTTTAGCTATCATCATTTTTAACCAGTCTCCTAATTTAAATGTTTGTGGATCGTACTATACATGTGCACGTGAGATCAATTAGCGCTGATATTTACTAGATGAATGGAATTCTGTGGCCATCACATCCTTAATCCCCGTGCTTTCATTGTGGGAACCTCCTCCAGAAAGAAATGGTCTTGGTTTTTTTTTTGTTTTTTTTTTTTGTTTGTTTGTTTGTTTGTTTGTTTGTGTTTTTTTTTTAGCTATTTAGCAACTGCGGAAATTGTTTGTAATCTCCTTTATTCTAAGGGGGAGAAAAAAATCACCAAGAGTAGCGTACCTTATACGTACACATCAGTGGGACTTAGTACAGCTTTGTAGGGCCTTGTGCCATCTCCTTAGATCTGTGGTGGGATGAACTCTAGGAAATAGCTTTCAGTGTGTGCTCTCAAATGAAGAAAGGGTTTTGGCACTGATTTAGAAGCTGTATTCATGTAAGAGAACGAGACAAAGGCTATTCAGGAAAGTTAACAAACCTCTTTTGTCTTTCAGACCATTTAAATCCTATTTTACAAGATGATACGTTCGACAGTGATGACGATGCATCCTTGGTTTCTGGAGATGAATTAAAAGAGGGAATGCCTGACGGACCAGAGAAAAAATGCCTCTGTTTCAGCAGGTAAAGAAAGATAGATCCCTGTTATGTTTAAATTCTCAGGACTGCTGAGTCTTTGTAAACAGTTCCAGCTGTTAAAAGTGTGAGGGGTGGTAGACGAAGGGGTAACATCAAGTTTGTGTGTTGAAGGGGTGCTTGGTATTCACAAGGAGAAAGGGTGAAGGGACTAAAGTGGTAATGAAGTTGCTCTGAATGACCAAATTGAAAAGCCCAGGCTTGTCTTCCTAAGCCAAAGTGATCCGTAGACTACCAGAACACGTTGACTTAATCCATGGCATTCTTTGAAAGACTCAAGACCACATAAATGTCCTGTCTGTCCTTTTAGCTAAAAATACCCCAACTTTATGGGTTTGTGTTGCCACCTTTTGCCCTTCTGTTTTCCAGGATTCTTAAACCAATGGTGAATTATGTAGCAGAAAGAAAACTGAGAAATGGCTTGTTAAAACACCTTGAGAAAAATCTGAATGGTGTCTTTATTTGTTAAGCCACCAAGTTGTGTTAATCTTGTGGTATTTTAGTATGGAAGTCATGCAAGCCCACTGTTGGAAAGTTAGATCATGTTGTCACAGCTGGATCAGTTCTTTTTCTCAGTTTCTATTGCTGTGCTGTCCAGAAGATTTTCTGTCCTCTAGAGCAAGGCTAAGTCTCTAGAATCTTTGATGTAAGCCAGCAAAGGTACAGCCTGATTGAAGTGGGGAAACAAATGCTCCTCACAAATTTATTTCCTAGTAGTAATGCAAGATTGCAGGGATATTAATTTGCAGTCTTGGTTCAGTACAGAATAGGCAACACAAGGGAAGAAGATGAAACAATTGGAATGACTGAATAACTTAACTGGAAATCTTACATGTATTTAATGTACTGCTACCATTTGGATTATTTGGGGATGGAAAAGTAAGTCTATAGGAAAATTACTTGGAACATCTGTGTGTGTCTATTCAGCACCTCATTTATAAACTTGTTTTCTTAACTCTTGTTCTAGGAGTGCTTTCTGTGAACCAACATCACGCCGGCCCCGTCTGCTAATAGTAGGAAAAGAAGGGTACGGCCAGGTTTCTTACGTGGCACCCGTGGTGTTGCACGCTTTGGAGAAGTTTCCCGTTCACACCCTGGACCTTTCTGTTCTGCTTACAAACGTTGCACCGCCAGAAGAGATCTGCAGACAGGTACCTTTTTTCTTTTTATTCTCATCGGATTCACTGACTGTATGTAAAGGATCAATCGAGTTGCAAGTAAGGTGAGCAAAATTCATTGGTAATGGAGGTGGCGTTGTTTTAATGTGCCGGGATGTTTGCTTCTGTCTGAAAATCCCCTTTTCTTTTAGACAAAACCACAAACAATCTGGATGTTGTACATGTCCACATTTTCCATACCCAATTTTACAGTGATGATGTTGCTAGCAGCTCAGGAAGCTGGGCGGTGTTGCTAATAAACATCTCTTTGTGGAAAGAAATGCTGCTCATCTCCCTGGGATCCAGAAAGTAGTTCTCATTGCCTCCGAAGACTGTGTGCTCCCAGTAGATGGCTCTGTATCAGACTGCATGTCGGCTACTTTTTGTAGCCTTCTTCTAAATTGTATTAGTAAGGCAACCAAGGTTTGGGGCTTCTGTTTATTTTGTTTTCACACGGACATACACAACTTGTGCCGTTGCAGTATGTGCAATAAAAGCATTAACATTCACTAAACACTTCATTTGCACGCTGATGTGGTTTTAACTAGAAAAAATAAACAGATCTGGTGTTTTTACTTTTAGGCAGGAAATCCATTTTATTGTTTGGCATCACTACCTTAAAATATTTTTACCTTTAGTGGGAACATTTGAGAGCCATACAAGTAAGGACAGACATGTTACACGACTGAATACTGATGTGTCCCATAAGAGGGACATTTCCTTTCTTTGTTATGCGATGATTGTGGCTGTGGCCATATAGCTACGGTGTCTAGCCACTGCCTGAATATATCCTTCCCATCTTCTGACTAGAGTTCTTCGAATACTGGTAATCTGAAAGGGTGCACAGAGAAATTCCTTATGTGAAAGGATGCTTGCCACTCTGTTCACAGAGTTTCCTTTCATGGGGCAGTCAGGTGGCTATGTAGCTATGTATTAACAGGTTATTCTACGTGTTTTAGTTTTCTTACCCAAGCTTTCCTTTTCACTAGCTGATCCGAAATGCTCAGAAGACAGCACCAAGCATAATTTATGTCCCAGATATCCATTTATGGTGGGACAACGTTGGACCTGCCTTGAAACTTACTTTTCTAACTCTAACTCTTCCAGCATTTTCGCCAGTTTTGCTGCTTGCTACGTCTGATGTACGTCACTCAGATCTCCCAGAAGAGGTATTTGTCAATACTTTTCTTACTATTTCTTCAGTGTCTTGTAATTTATGAATGCTTTCAGCATCAAAATGCTGCACTTTCTTAAATGCCTACTGTTATTACTCAGGCACCCTAACAAATCACTTAAAATTTGCTTAGAGAAAAAGAATACTGTGAAAGCATCTGCTTAAGGTTTTTTCTGAGTCAAGCAAGTGACTTTCACCCCCTTCTCATGCATGCAAATAATAAATTAATACAATAATTCTGGTGGCTACAAAGTGGTTCAGTCAAGAATATGCAGTGCTTGAAATGACAAGAAGATGTTTTTACTGAAGAGATTTCTTCTGACAGTCTGCCATTCCATGCTATGTTGGGTAAACTGCTAATAATGCAATTTAGTAGAGAATTGAAACACTTTGATTAAAAAAAAAAAAAAAATCAGTTTCTTTCTTCATATAGGCCAAAGCTTTCCAAGCTGGAAAGCTGAGTTCCAATTTCTGCTCAAGTAACTTTGGAATGGAATTCTAGTTGTATTCCTAAATAAACTGTAGTAAAAGTACATGCAGAACTTCATTGACTTCTGAGAGTTTACATTAAGGGAAGGTGCCCAAAACAGGAACACGCTGTTCTCATTCCGATTATTTTGTCTCAGTTACTGGGGGAAGAGAACAGGTCTTACCTAGATGTGTTTATTATCAACTGCTTTGAAAGTGCTTGAGTTCCCACAGAAGTTTTTGTACAGGTTCTAAATTGCTTCTAAAATAAGTAGTGAAATTCCTTACCTACCTTTTAATACTAGAAATTGAAAATGGAGGAAGATGTAGAGGTACTAGCTACTTCAGACACCTTTTGGTAGAGAAATAAAAACTCAGCAAAAAGCCCTCACTTGTCTGCTGAAGCCTTTCTCTTCCCTCTATAGCCATAAAGGTTCTAAGTAAAGGATGCAGCAAGGCAAGTAAATACAAAGGAAGTGATGTTGGATGTGGTGAAAGCCATTACTTTATCAGTGTAGCGTACAATCCCTTCACCAAGATTTAATTCTACAGGTGATTCTTAAAGGTGATATTTGAATTTGCCGTGCCAGCCTGTGAAAATGTAGCCATTTAAGGCCAGGAAGATAACTTTTTTTCAGTTTGTGTTCTTCAGGTTATTATTCATTTTAAAAGGTACTCATCTTTTTGGAATAGAAGATGAGTTTTTGTGGCCTTAAATCTGAAATGTCTTTCCTCCTTCTGCTTTAGATCCAAAAATTATTTAATAAGGAATTTGGAGAAGTGTGCAATATTGAGTTGCCTGGTAGGGCAGAGAGAGCAGCTTTTTTTGAGGACCTAATTCTAAATCTAGTGGCTAAGCCTCCTGTAAAGAAAACAGGTGAGGAGGATATAAGAAGTACATCTAAAACTTTCCTATCGAAGTTACTAGCTCTTTGGGATTTGCTTTGGTGGTCATTTTCTGTCAGTAATTTTGTCATATGCTTGTATTTGAGTACTGTAAATTGGCTAATTTTTCCTGATTAATTGAAGTTGATCGGACATTGGAAGTCCTGCCTGTAGCACCACCAGCTGAGCCTCAGAAGCCACAAGAGGAAGAAGTAGGGATGCTGGAGGAGGAAGAGGAGGATACCTTGCGTGAACTTAGAATTTTCTTGAGGGACGTTACTCACAGACCTGCCACTGACAGACGTTTCAGGGAATTTGCAAAGCCCGTTGACCCACAGAAGGTAAACTAGTGCTGATCTGTGTGTGTCTGTAACTTCTCAGCGTTCGTATTTCTCAGCGTTTTGGGGAAGGTTCAACTTCGTTTTTAGGGCTGCACTATTAGGATTTTGCAAGAAGCAGAGGCAGTGCTTTTACTTCTGCTGACTCTCAGATGTCTCTTATCGGATTATTCGCTGAAAGCCCTGGTTTCATTCTAAAAAGCCAGTCCAAATGCCAACACAGTCTGCTCGTGAAAAGGCTTTGATATGTAGGCATGTCACAGCACTGAAAAGCACAGAGATCTTTCCTTATAATTACAAACAGTACTTACAGGACTACTTTAATGAAGCCCTTTATTGGACTGTCAGTTCCTGTGGGAACAGGAATAGGAGCAGCAGTTTGTAAAAATAAGTTTTGAGATCCTGTTCTCTGTTTCATCTGGAACTCCTCAAGAGGAATCAACCATAAGTGCAGTGTGTTTTCTTTTTCCTCCAATAGGCTGCTTAAAGCCCTTTATTGGACTGTCAGTTCCTGTGGGAACAGGAATAGGAGCAGCAGTTTGTAAAAATAAGTTTTGAGATCCTGTTCTCTGTTTCATCTGGAACTCCTCAAGAGGAATCAACCATAAGTGCAGTGTGTTTTCTTTTTCCTCCAATAGGCTGCTTAGATCCCTTTTTCTCCTTAATTGATTAGATAAGCCTAAACTAGGGGCGTATATTTCAAAGACAGGTGTAACTTGACTATACCTGCGGATCAGCAAAGGCCTCTTCATGTGGGCATCCACTGGCTTTTCTTCCCCTTTTCTCCTAGGTTCTTGAGCTGTGAAAAATCTAGACAGATACGTATGTCTTCATCTGAACTAGTCATTAGGCTCCTCTTATGGTCTGAGGGAAGAAATCAGCACCTCTGGGCCCAGTTATCTCATTCTAAAGTAGATGCCTGCAATAGGTACTTCACAGGTGCAATTTATGCACCTTTTCCTCAATGTTGACAGCAAAAAGAATGTCGGATGGCTTACTCAGCTTTCACTGTTGTGATTTTCTGAAGCAAAGTGAAATGAATTTCCCACCCTCAGTGTTTCTTCTGTACCATGCACGTGCTTCTGACCTCCCTACTTGTTGTCCTCTCCTAGCAGCTCTAATGCCAGTTGAAAGAGCCCTTCCATTTTTGAGAAGCAAACTGGTTAATTTCAGCATCTTCTGATGCATCGCAAATGTTCAGGGTTTTTAGGAAGTCGTTTATTTAAAGTTTTCAGAGTAATTTTGGTAGACAGTGTGCAAGGTTAAGAAAACCTCTGAATGCTTGTATTTGATCTGCAGGTACCTGACTATGCCACAAGGATTAAAGAGCCGATGGATCTTTCAACAGTTCTGACTCAAATTGACTCGTGCCAGTACCCCGCTGCAGGAGACTATCTGAAGGACATCGATCTAATCTGTAACAATGCCTTAGAGTACTACCCAGATCAAAGATCTACAAGTGAGGATGTGCTTTTTAGCCCTAGTTTAAAAAATCTGTCAAACGTATAGATGGATAAATGCTGTGTGCGGACAATAGACTTTGGATGGATTCGATGATTTTGGACATCCACAGAGAACATCTCTTACCACATTGTAAATATTTTATCATTTTGCTACTTGGGCATGGAATTGTGATATAAATGTTCCCAAGGAACTAGTGCTTTTGTTTTAATTAACTTCTATGTTGATATGCTGAAAATATTCACTGAGATAACCTTTCGGAACCAACCTATGAAGAAAGCAATTTTTTTCTGTGATCAAAACAGTCTCATTGGTTGGTAGACAACATTCAGTTAAAGTCTGTAAAATTTCAGATTGTCACAGAGCCTATGTTTTGCAAGACACTGCATATTCAATGGTGAGGAACAAAATGGATACAGAGTTTGGACGACTTTGTGAACAAATTAAAGAATCTCGTGAGAAAAGAGGTACGTGCTTTAACGCTAAGGATTTTAAGACTTGTCTCTGCATTTGTAACTGAAAATGCACAACGAAGATCTTTGGTATCTATTCTTTATTGCAAGGTCGCACCTCTCCAGCATGTGCTCCATGTGACAACTCCAAGTCACCACAGCAGAACCCTGCTACTGAAGACGACAAACCAGATGAAGAGAGTAATGAAAATGAGGCGATGACAGCGGCACCTGTAGATGCCAGTACACCCATTTCTAATGGTAAGTTGCATTTTATTCAGCTGCTCTTGTCATTCATACCTTCTCTGTTCTTGAGGCGCAACAGGTGTCTCTGATGCCTGGCTCTTTATGCCAGAGGTATTTTGTTTTCAAATTTACTTCAAAATGTGAGAGAGAAATCCAGAGGTCATCCATTCAATATAGTTATGAATTAAAGTTCAAAGAAAGTTGGTTTACAATATAAAAAAAAAAAAAAAAAAAAAAAAAAACAAAAAACAAAATAAAACAAAACAAACAAACAAAAACTTTGACGGCCCAATTGCCATTTAGTCGCCCCTAAATTGCTAATTCTTGAGGTAAAAAATGTTGTGGATGGCAGTTTCTGAATACTTAACTAGTTTTTAATTATGCAAAATGGTATTTTTACCCCCACTCCACCCCTCCCTTCCCCAAATGCTAAAATCTTAGCTACCTCATACTGTGATTTCCAGTTGAAGGAGGGAAGTCTAACTAGTGAGAGTGGGAATTTTGCCATGGACTCCACCCATATCCTTTTGCAATACTATATGAATACTACGAATGTTGGGCAAAACCACAAAGTTTGTTTTTTCACAAAAGGTTTACCGAATCAGGAAGCATACGAGGTATAAGTCTTCACGTTTTTTCTCCTTTGAATATTCCCTTAAAATTGTCTCATTAATTAATCTCTTCCAAACATGTATTCAGCTTTTGAAGTCTTCAGCTTGATACCAGACTCGAAGGAGAGCTTATTTCCAGAGGCTTTTATGATGTTCATCTGTATTAGTTCATGCAGTAAGACAGTGACTTTATCAAATAACCTCACGTTGTATTAATACTGCCAATCCAAAGTAAGAATCCTCAGCATGTAAAATCCTGAAAGTGACTGTTTAGTGAATGAAATTCCATAGCAGTGTGTGTGGTTTGTTTGCTTGTTTTTAATCTTAATAGCAAACTGACCCCATTAACTTTCAACTCTTTTCTCAGCATATGTAGGCAGTGGTAGCTCAGTTCCTTTGTTTTCCTTGTCAGTCAAGTAAGATGAAGATAATGGATTTTGAAGAAAGAATTCTTTTGGTTATGTTTTGGATTACTTTTTTATGCTGTCTCTTTGTAGGTGCGTCAGAAAGAAAGTGCAGAAGGAACAACTGTGCGCATGCTGCAGCAAAGCGAAGAAGGAGTTCTCAATTCGATACAGAGAACAGAGTACCAACAGATGACCAAAACGATAGTGATGAAGAAGAGTTTGTGGACAAACATGTTTCTGACATATGTCAAGTAAAACTTAACACTGAAAAGGAAAGTGCTAAGCTTTGTGAATATTCCCCACCAAGATGGGGAACTATAACTAATGAAAATCCAAGTTCAAATGGTAAGGGAGAAGTCCAACGGATCCTTTAGCACCTTATTCTTGCTGAGGAGGATTGCACTATTTATTAGCTTTAGCCTTCAATTTCACTCTATTTTTTCTGTTACAGCTCTCAAAAGTCATCACACAGTTTATTCCGTAATGATGTTGCTCCTCTAATTGTGCAAGCCAAGCCCGCATGTTTCTGTAGGTGCTGTTTTTTTGATTCTGAAGTCTGTTTTTTTCTAATGGTACCTAACTGAAAGCCAGCAGTCACTGACATTCTTTTATTGTACGAGGTGCTTTCCAATAACGAGCAGCTTAGGTGAAAAAGCTGCACTTCAAGATGCGTGGATCCAGAGTAACATGTGGAATAGGAGACTTAAGCCCTAATGTTGTACTCTAAGATGCGTTCCCTAACCTGAATTGGCAACATGACTATTTTTTTCCACTATTAAGCTTTTCATTAGTGCTTTTGGTTTGTTTGTGGGTATTTTTGTTTGCTTTTTTTGTCTTAGTTTCTAATTTTTGTGGAGCAGTGACTTTAGCTGGAAAGAAGGGAGAAGCCAAGTATTTCTCAGTGAAGACGATAACAATTCTGTCTCTGTATTTGTAGAAAGAGACTGTTTGGCAGGTACAGGATACTTCACTGAGACTGTATTCTAGATAAACAGAAAACCTGACTGAAGAAATCTGTGTCCTTCCAGATTCCTGGGCATTTCAAGCGGTGACTCCTGGACGTTCTTGGGAAGAAGACCAACAACAGATAAGTGATGAGAACACTGTACAAGTCCCTACGGAGACAGACTACATAGTTATTGTGGATCGCTATGAGCTCAAAGTATGTCTAATTTCAGCTTTTTTTTAATGCTCAAATAGGACATATTCCGTTATACTCCATATTCAGTTTCACTTTGTCTCAAGGCTGAAGTCTAGCTGAGAATTCCCCTGTGCCAGATGCAGTATTTTTGTATATTATGAAATTAGCCTCTCTAATTTTGAGAAATGCTGAGCCTGTTGCAAAATTGACAGAACGAGCTCTTTGGGGTCTGTTTAATAGAAGTCCTACGTGATAAGTTTTGGGGTGATGAGGGGAGGGGACATTCTGACCACATTTGGCGCAGTGCAGGAGGGCCTGGACGCGCTGTTCCCTTCTGTGAACTCACGGTCGGTATTCCCTCTCCGTCCTGTGCCAGAGACGTGAGGTCACTGATCCATAAATGTCCGAGATGGTTTGCCTCGGAGTTGCCGGTGACTTGTAAACAAGTGATGCAATTTTCAGGATAGCACGGTTTCCCCTCCTCCCTTTGTTTCCTCGCTATTTCTCAGTCAGGTACCAGTATCAGTGTTCAAGTCCGGCTGTCGGTTGTATCACCTTTGCCGAGTGTGTGCTCACAGGAATCCAGTTTTGTGGTGTTATTAATTAACTTTCTGACACTGTCACATCAGGCACTAAAGGTGCTTCCTCCTGCAGTCTACACAAGGGATGTGATGACTCAAGTTTTCAACATCTTTATTGTCATTGGTAGTATTAATTCTGATGTTCATCTTTTATTGCAGTCCATCACGTTAGTTTGGTTTGGTTTCGGTTTGGTTTGTGGTTTCGTTGTTGGTTTTTGGGGTAGCTCAGGGCCTCCTGAAATACTCCAACCACTCTGCTGCATAAATAGTTGTTTCTTTTTCTGTGGAGATGGGAGCCACCAAAAATGCCTCCTTTCCTTATCCTGTAGCAGCCAGATGGCATTTCGTAAGGCTGCGCCGTGCCTCCCTTTGGCTGATGGTTCATTTCCAGTTCTCTTGCCTTTCTGAGAGCTGGAAGGAACCACACCAGGACCACTCACCTCTTTTCGTGTACCCTTCAGAGTGCAGTGAGCTGCAAGGTGTTGCATAAAGCAGCATCTCTGCTTCCAGGGGATCCTTTCTACCCAGCTCTGGAAGTCAGCCCAAAGGGAGCACACGGCTGCTGACGTGGGAGAACGTGAAGGGAAAAACAGGCAAGAACTCTGACCACGTTGCTACTAGCTCTTAGAAGACCTTGGAGATGGATCATGGAGAGCTTAACGATGCAAACATGCTTTGAAAGTTTGACTTCTGCTTGCACCTAACAGGTCCAGAAGAGCTCACTTCCAAAAAAACCAACAGGCTTCCAGTTGTGTTTGGAGCCGTTCCAGAAAGCCACTTGGTGTTGCAGGTTCTCGTTGGGTGTCTTGGCCTTCTTGACCCACAGCTTGAAGCCGCTGCCCCTTGCATCTGACAAATGTTTTACAACTTCAACTTCTTTGCAGGTTCTACTTAAATTTGGTGGAGGAGGCTGTGGCTGAGCAGAGAACTAATTTGTTATTTCACTAACTGGAATAATTTACAATGGAAAGAAGCTTTTTTTAGTTCAAAGTTGTGTTTCTGATTACAGCTTCCGGTATTTTACCTCGCAGTCCACAAACACTCTTCTTAAACTTGATTCCTGACAAGTCGCTTTTCTCAATTCTCGCGTTCTTGGACTCCACCAGGGGAAAAGGAAGGCCCTGCTAATATTGCTTGGCTGTTTCCTTCCGGAGGAAGGAGGGGAGAGTTGAGAAAAAGAGGAATGAAGTAAAATGAATTTACTCTTTGCACACGTGCTGAAAGAATAGGCAGGTGTTCTTGGGAATATCTCATTTAAATCTCTGTGTATGTGTTTCGAGAGGATGCGTCCTCACTTAGAGGAGCCAACATCCCATTGCTGGACCTAATCCTGATGGGGCTGGCATCTGAGGGTTACGCGGGCTGCTCCCGGCAGAGCTCTTCCCACGCGGGGAGGCCGAGGGAGCCGGTCGAGCACTGCTCCGCTGCCTGGAAAGATTCAGTCATTTCCACCCAAAGCGAGGAAATAAAAAGCTCGGTCAGCCATTTCATCTGGAGATACCCCGCCCTCCTCCAACAAATACGAAAAAGGGAAAATGTAGGCTTGGGCCCTCACATATCCCAGCAGTTTGCACCCATTCGGGCGATGCGATTGGGGTCGGGGCAGGCAAAATAGAAGTTACCTTTATTTTTTTTTTAATTTCGGCAGAGGAAGTTATAAGGTTGATGTTGCCCCTTTGATATTTGATTTAACCCACTGACTGCCTGGGAAGGAAGGAGTCTGTTTAGTTTACCTTTGTCCTAGATTCAGTTTTAATATCTCATGTTTAATTGGAGGGGGAGGGGGGGGAGGAATCTTTATTCTTAATGATTCATGCCGCCTCAAAGCACAGTGGTTTCTACTTGTGTGCTGCCTTTCCCACTGGGGGAGGCAAACAAAAGAACAATAATTTCAGACTCCTCCTTCAGTTTCCAAGAGAACCTTAGCTGCTCAGGGATAGCTCTGAATTTTAAAAGCATTTTTTTCTTCCAAATTATGTATTGATTGCACATAAAATAGCAGCACCGTAATACGCAATTTCAAACAAATGCACAGGGGTGCTTGGTTGCTTTTAATGCTCCTCCTTTATTTTTATTTTATTTTTTTTCCTCCAGCAGAAAACAAAAAGTGGATTCTGTTCCCATAAGCCGCTCTTGCAAAATCTGCACAAACATTTATTAGTCTAGACACAAAATATTCTCAGCCGGCCTCAGCCTGACGATGGCAAAAAGAAATAAAAATAATAATAATAATAATAAAAAAAAGAAAAGGCAAGCTAATATTGTACTTGGCTGTGAAAAGGGAAGGGGGGAATCATGCCCCAGGCTAGTGAAGCTGTAACATTTTGCTGGGGCTGCCTACAACAACAGATGCATCTCGTTCCCCTGGGCTTCCAGTCCTGCCTATTCTCTTCTGCTGAACTTGGCCGCTCGCAAACATTCCCTGTGAGTACCACACCCCGGGCTTCTCCTGGACGCTTTTGATTTGATTGAATGATGGCACCAGGCATGCTCCTCTTCACCAGGCCTGCTCTTGTGCCCCAGAAATCATGTAGTGAATTCATTGATTGGAAAACGTGCAGAATAGGTGGGATCTGGGGTGACTGGTAGAAATCAAAAGGGTTTGAAATAGGCGATGTGACCGCAGCTTAAACCTGCAGGAAGGGAGCATCGACCCGAATGGTTTATCTGAATCTTCAGCTGCAACTTCTGTAAATACCAGCTCCTTCTCCTCATTTGCTACCATGGCAGTTTGCAGACTTTTGCTGAGTTAAAAGGACAAATCATAGTTGTGCGCGTTTGTTTGATCAGGCCTTTACCTCAGTGCTCACGTTCTCAGACTGCTGGGGTTTTATATTTTTGTCATTTTCTTAGAAAATGGCGAATGATGCATATCCCGGCTTCCAGATGATTAGTTCCTTTTGCTCCCAATTTGTGTCAGGCTGCGTTTGGTTGGAAATGAAAATGTAATTGCAAATTCCCCTCAACAGCACAACATGTCTGTGGTATTAATTAAAGCACTGTAAATACGTAGAATATCTGAGAATGCATTCCTTCAAGCATGGCCGTGTTTTTTTAAACCTACAGAGGAGGCAAAATACGGTATTTAGGCTTAGTAGATGAAATGTATTGCTTCTGTGGTGGCAGATCCGTGTCTTGAGATTTTAAACCTGGTGTATCTCATGCTCGAGCCTTCAAAGGAGATGTTACATAGACAATAAAACGTCCTGCTTTTCGGGGAGGGCTCTCCTTAGGTCACTCAGAAAACGCCTTCAGTCTTCACTCACTGCAGCATTCACAAAGTGAATGCCTTCCTGTAAGGTTAGTCACTGATGGCCACTCATTCCATGCTTTCACTAAGAAAAACCTTCGCAGCTTTGAATCTGAATTTCCTGCCCCGCGTTTAGGTGAGACCGGAGCGGCGTCAGGCATTGCTGGGCTCCTCATCCGGCGGCGCTGGTGAAGTGAAAGATGCCAAAAGTGAAGTTTGACAGTGAGCTCGGGGGCTTGTGCTGGCCCGGTGGCTCTCTAAGCCCCCGTGTCTGAGCAGCGGGAGCATCCGAGCAGCACAGGACGGAGCTCAGCAAGAGGCTGGGGTCAGGGCACTGCTGCAAATAGCAATGCTTTGCTGGCTGCAGAAGTTAACCAGGTACACAGCGCTGTTTTACTACATGGTGGAGACCTACGGAGAGTGTTTCTGCCCTCCTTTTTAGCTGAAACATCCCCAGATTCTAAGGGGAAAAGGAATAGAAGGGACTTGCGGAGTAATGTTCTAGTGAAACCCAGCCTTCCTAAAGAAGCCTGCCTGAATAATTCCTGTGAATAACAGACTGTTCAGCTATTTCCTAACATAGAAAGGGTGCTGACTTCTTCTTCAGAGTAACATAAGTTAGTGATGCTACTGAAATAGTTGTGGTTCAGACGTAGATCTGATTTCTCCTAAGCACGCTCAATTCACAGCTGTTGATCCTCCAGCGGAGGCTTTGCAATTGAACACCTGTGGATAGGTAAGTTTCCCGCTGTTCTCCTTTCCTCTTGTTTTTTTTTTTTGTTTTTTTTTGTTTGTTTGTTTGTTTTTTTCTTAGTAGCATAGGCTTAAGACTCTGAAGAAACAGGCTGCTTTTTTTCATTTCCAACACTGGCTGTTCCTTTTGAGCCCCGCCTTCTATTTTTGCAGTCACAGGATACGTGAATGTAAATTCCTGGGAGAGAGGTAGAAAACTCTGTTTCAACTGGTGTCTTTTTCGGCTATGTGGGGAGACCAAATAGGGTGGTTTTGAATCTTCTGGCTCTTATTCAGAGCAGCAGCATGTGGAGGGAGACAGATGCGTGTGCTTTTTTAGTGCAATGGCTTCAGAAGCAAGAAGGGAAAAACACTTTCTCTGGGAGCTGGAGAAGGTGTCCTAATCACAGGAGAGGTTTCTAAATGGCATATCTTTGTGAGTGTTCCTGTAGTCCGGAGGTTTTTGTTTGTTTGTTTGCCTTTGGAAGGTTTTACTCTTAATCTTCACGTCCTTCAGCAGAAGTGAGAAATGTGATTTTATTTTGTGCAGTGTCGCGGACCCTCCGAAATCTACTGGGAAGGATGAATACCTCGCACAGTACCAATGTGATGACGGTGGAGACAAGGAGAAACCAAGAAGATCAAAAGAACGTGACCTCATTCCTAATGAAAATGTTTTGTACGGCAAAGAGACTTCTGAGCCTGGTGAGAAATTGCGGCAAACTTCCTCTCTCAAGTGTGGCACTGAATGTAGCTCTAAAAAGCTTTCCTCCTCAGCTATTGCAGAGAGAGTCCAAGGTAGAAAGGACAAGACTAAAAACACTGAGAAAGAGCATTACCAAAGCAAGAGGGAACATGCTCCTAGTGAAGAGAAGGAGAGTCAAAAAGCAGGTCCTTCCAGCGGCCAGGTTCAAAAGGCGTCATGCTGGAGCTCCGAGTTCGGCAGAATTCCGAGGCCGTTTTGGCGGTTGTGGAGACGGCCCTGGCTGAGGTGGCTGCTGCTGTTGCTGCTGTCCCCTCTGTCCTCGCTGTTGCCGCTGTTGCCGCTGTTCCCGGACCTTGGAGACCTCCGGCGGCTCCCTGTGACAGGCCCTGTGGCCCCGGGGAGCTGCCTGCCGCCTCGTCGGCCAGCCCGGCAGCAATCCTGCCAGCACAGAATAGCTCACTGCGTTTCAGGGTAAAGTGACGATTAATTTCTATTTCCTGGCCTGGGTGCTGCTTCCTTCTTTAAGGAAGCTTCAAGGTTAAAGGTTAAGCTCAGTTATGTCAGGGCCCAAGTCCGTTTCGTGAAGGGGCTCTTGTACGAAAGCTTAAGGTGGGATTGACTCTCTGCTAAGCGGAGGCCAGACGTGTACCTACTGAGAAGCAGGTCCTAAGTGATAACGTTTTCTAAAGAGACTGCTAAACACATCTGAACAGTGCTGCTGCAGAACTCTGAATGGGGGGATAGCAACTGTCTTAACTGATCTGGAATCTTGAGTTTACTTTTCAGTGGACAAGAGGTGTGTCTCTCAAGGCAAACAAAGAGAGGAGTAACACCCGATACTCATGTCAACATAAATTTATGCTCAGAGCGTAGGTGTAGGAACAGCATCGGTATGTATATGGAACATCGGGAGAGGAAGCTCTGTCGGTATTTACAGTTTTTCTACTACCTTGTCAGAGAGACGTTATCTCCACATTAGAAATGGATGTATTTTGAAACAGTGGTGGTGGATCGGATTTCTTCTTTCTAGTGTTAATATTTGCTCTTGAATCGTACTTAATACCTGGTAGCGCCTCAATCAGTTGTCAAAAATAAACTTAAAAATGTGTAAGGCTTATCTCGTTGGTCAGTATAAAGATCAAGGCTTTTTTCCTTTTTCCTTTTTCCTTTACCTTTTCCTTTCTTCCCCAGTATTGTTTTTCTTTTCTCCTTCTCACTACAGTCTTAATTTTGTTTCTTGTCCCTTAAGTGTGTTTTCAGTGTGTTGCTGAAACATTTTCTCTTTCAATCCGAAAAAAGGAGCTGTCACTGGTGAAGATCGGAGCTTATCTGAAAATCCCTGAGCCCAGGAGCTGTCACCTTAGTCTTCCAGTCGGACAAGGACGACTTCATTTCTCGTGTAAATGCATTTTTCAGGTTTGCGTATTGTTTTTTCAGGAACGGAAAGTGTGTATAGAATGGATTTAAAATCAATCTTAAATGTAAAATGTCAAGGGAAAAAAGTTCTAGTTACAACCTCTGCACATAATTTGCCAGCTGTGGGACTAGGAGTTTTCTTATTTACTGTGTTTTGTTTAACGTGTCTGAAGTTTAATGGATAGCAATCAAGGCGTGCTAGAAATCTGAAAGCACTTTATGCTTTGTTCTCTCAGTCATTTTGGTATAACAAACTAGCTTATGTTTTAAACGCTCCATTAGGTTAGTGGTTTCCCTATAGGTAACAAGTCCCTGTGTGCTACAGTAAGACAGTAACAAAACATGAAGTATAGAAGTTCATCCTGTCATGGATGCTTCTGCCTACGGACACACAATTATGCTTATTTAAAGCGGTATCACCTTGAAACCTAATCAGCATTTTAAAAAGGACTTTGTAGCAGTTATTGGCTTTTGTCCTGGAGGGCTGAGGTTTGTTTTGTTTTGTTTTACATTCAGCATTTCCGTTTCTAGCTTACATTGCCCTGTTGTTTTGCATGAGGAAAACGTGCAACTTTACAAAGCAGAACGGAAAGAGCTGCTTTTTAGTCTAACGTTTCAGTTTTTTGTAGGAGTTTTAAATGTGGTAGGAGTAAAACACCAGAAGTACTGCTGCCAAAGTTCTATTCAAACTCGTATTTCTTGGAGAAGCAGAAGAAGCCCGGGGAGAAATAAATTTGCAAACGTGCTCTTCATGCTCTCCTTTCCCAAGATTTCTCTGAGATATAGCCCATCCTCTGTGGGTTTTGAGGTATATGGTTCCCAGGAGTGAGAAGGAGGGCCAAACATCTCTCTTCTTGGATCTCAACATGCCAGGGCTTTAGTGTACTGCCACTTACGGCTCCACTTTTTCACCTGGAAAAAGCGACCACATGATGTAGACTGAGGAGCCCTCACAAATTAACTTGCTATCACAAAGTGACGCCCAGAAAAGGTGTATTTAAAAGCTAGGCTCATTATAGAATAACAACAACCCCCTCATGATTGGTGCAGTAGACAGTGAGGTAGAGGGCGATCCCTGGAAAGACAGAAGAAAAGGAGCAGTGAGTTCTGGGTACCTTTGTGCACACGAAACAGAAAAACGCAGGCAGTGAAGTAATAGTGTTCCATTACTAACGCCAGCAATAGATAATTGCAACAATTATCTATTAGATCATAGGTAATAATTAACAGATAATTGTGCAACTCTGGAAATCAATAAATAACTGATTCCCCTCAGAGAATGTCTTCTACATTTTTATATTAAAAAGACTCCAGAGTTGGAATGGATTAAAATCCTACAGAAGTGAAAGAAATGGCATCAGCCACTAGTTCTGCAGAAGCTAAAAGTAATACCGATAGAGTTTAGATGGAAATTTTCACTTTGTGTGTTTAGTTTGGGGATTCTTTTTAAATCATTCATACCAGCGATTTAGTTCTTAAGGCTGTTTCTTTGAGATTAAGTGACAGGACTTCTGCTACTCTTTTCTTCTTGGAATGCTTCTTGATATTCTTACGTCAACCAGAACTTCTGTCTCCGTCGCAGATGTCAACGATGACTGTAGTTAAGAAGCCCAAATCTTCAAAGTCTAAAAAGCCCTCTTCAAGGCGGTCTGGCAAATCCAAGAAACCAAGTACTAAAATACTGATGTCACGCACCGCAAACTGGGGCCAGATACCGCCTGCAGAAGATTCAAGCCAAGTCTCTGTGGCCCAAGGACGTGGAGGTGCTATTTACTGTAGATCATCTGAAAAATCTAAGGCTTTTGCCCCAAGAGATCTAAGTAAGTGTGAGCTTTATCCCGACTCCATTTTCTTCAAAGCAAAAGTAGAAAATGCAGTTCTTACTTGTTGCACTGATAGAGAAGGGGACTAGTGTGAACAAAGACTTCAAAAGCGAATCCCCTAAGGCAACTGAAGTGACTGATGTTACAGAAATTAATTTTGATATATTTACAGTCAACAGAGAAATATGGGGAGCTTTTTGTAATGCACAGATTTATCCATGTCTTTTCCGTTTTGCAAAGAAAAGTGTTTGATTGTTGCTATTCACAGCTTCCATTTTTCACACGTTTTTTGAATGATAACATTGCTCAGGAAAAGATCTGGTATCTGTAGGGGTACCGTCATTCCTAGTTACTAGTTTTTACCTTTTTTCCGTATAATTTCAAGTCTAAGCTTGTGGTTTAAGTTATAATAAGGAAAAAAACAGTAGTTGAGTTAATCAGGTTAAAGATTATAGATGGAGAGGAACTTGGCATTAGGTACTACAAACAGAATGGCAGTTAGCCTTGCCTTAGAAAAATTAAAATGGTTGACGAAAGCTGTTTTTTTTTTTTTTTTTTCCCCGAAACATTGTGTTGACCAGCCAATTTGAATTTGGCGGTATTAAAGCTGTCTGCAATAAGTTTTTCTGGCTGCGATTGTAGCTAGCTCCTCTAGGTGCTCCTGCAGAATAGTATTTTTTTGAATACCTTCCTTAGAAACAAACAAACAAAATCTCTTTTTAAATTTAACTTTCTTGCAGTCGTTAATGATGGAATTGCTCCGCCACAGAGCATTCTTTTTCCACCTGAGAAGATTTGTATGGATTGGCGAGAAACACAAAGTGTTGGAGTTGGCCTGTACAATCTTGGCAACACATGTTTTCTTAATGCTACTCTACAGTGTTTGACCTACACACCCCCACTTGCCAATTACATGCTTTCTCTCGAGCACGGCCAGTCATGTGAGTACTTTCTAAGAGTATTTCGAATCTGTTGGACAGCTCTGAAGGTGAAAGAACAGCAGTGATTCTGAGACAAGCTTATTTGCCTGATTTTACCTGTAGAAGCTGGCTTTGAGCACTGTATTAGCAGTGGGCTCCGAATAGCATATGGAGTGCAATTAATGCACTGTTTGTTTAATGAATTTATTTATTTATTTATTTATTTATTTATGTATTTATTAAAGGATCATTTATTGCTTCGTGGGAATAATGAAGTGCATTGGACAGTAATGCATTTAGTAGTAATTTTAGAGAGTAATACGTTTTTCAGCCTGTGGAGTTCACATTCCTGTCAGCCTTTACAAATGTGACTTTGCAGTAGTCTTTTAGATTTCTCATCACAAAATGCATTTGAATACAGGCTTAGTGGATATTTTTATTCTGTAAAGTTGTGTGAAATGAAATGTTACAAGACTGTTGGGACATTGGCATCTTGGGAGAATAGAATGTAGCAAGGAGAGTGGATATGGTATCTATAGTTTAAATTTTACTTAGATGTTTGTTTGTAGTTCTGGATATTTTGCTGGACTGGGATGCTTTCTTCTTTCACTCTTCAGGTCGTGAACAAGATTTTTGCATGATGTGCACGATGGAGACTCACATTAACCAGGCCCTGCGTTGCACTGTTGATGCCATCGAGCCTACGCATGTTATCAGTAATCTCAGTCGTAAGTGGCTTCAGATGTGTTTCTTTTCGATAGCTTGTAATCTTCAAATACTTATTTGATGTGTATAAGTGGTTTTAACACTAGAAAGAAGAGAGATTTTAGAAATAGAAGAATGATTTCATTTTTAAATGAGGTGAATACTATCATCTTCTTCTTTAGGAATAGGACAACATTTCCGTTTTGGCAGTCAAGAAGACGCACACGAGTTCTTGCGCTATACTGTTGATGCTATGCAGGAAGCGTGCTTGAATGGAAGCACCGAGTAAGCATAAACAAGTTCACTTTCATACATTCTCTAGCACCTTCTAGTCCTTTATTTACTATCAAAAATGATCTCTAGCACCTTTTAGTGCCTTATTTACAATCAGCAACGAAAGTCTACATCATCCTTAGTTTTCATAAAACTCTTTGAAGAGTTAACTGTGCGCCTTAAATCTTCTGAGGTCTGATTATAATTTATTTCCAGATTGGACAGATCTTCTCAAGCTACCACCATCATTCATCAAATATTTGGAGGATTTCTAAGATCGAGAGGTACTTTAAAAAATATTCCTGTCCTTAGAACTGATCTGTGTCTTTTGTCGGTAGTAAAGCAGTCTGTAGTTTGTCTAAAGTAGTATCTGGCAACAACTTGAATTTGGACAGTTAGTCTCCTTCACATAAGGTTAAGCATTTATATTTTGCTTCCAGTGAAGTGCTTGAATTGCAAAGCAGTTTCGGATACGTATGAGGCATTTCTTGATATCACTTTGGATATAAAGGTAAGATGTTTTCTAAATATAATTCATGATGTTTAAGTACATGCATAACTTTCTAAATTAAACTTGTTTACCTTAAAAAACCAAACCACATATAATGTTAAAACGTAAGAGCTTGGTGGTGCTAAGGAAGTGGATTGGACTTTGTCCTTCTGTGGAACCCATGTAAATAGTCTCCACATTTGCATTGGGTTTAAGGGGAAAGAATTCTCTTTCTGCAAAAATTATAATGCTGTCACACTTCTCTGTTGTTCTACCCCAATGTACATCTAATTGTTAGACTGATGAATTTGTCCCCAGTATTGATGACAAAGCACACTATAGATGCTGTCTAGGCTACTGGAAAAGTATTTGTTCCGAAGTCAAATGACTTCCAGGTGAGGTCAATGCTGAGCATGCTCTTTCTGCCTCCTTCTTCACAGTGCTCATAGTAGATCGCTTGAGTATGTTAGTAAGATTCTCTTATAAACCACTAGTACGTCTCTGGAATTTTGAATTTACGGTGACTTTACGCTCTTCTTTCTCGCTCCTCTAGGCGGTTTCATCTGTTACCAGAGCTCTGGAACTCTTTGTGAAACCTGAAGAGCTGGGTGGAGAGAATTGCTATAAATGTAGCGAGTAAGATTTTGACGAATTAGGTCTTAATCCTAGATGTCAGTTTTATATGTTGCATGACTCTGTTGGACTACCTCTAAACTTTGGATCTACTTACAAGTTTTGTGGAAGTGTATAAAACACTTGGATTTTTGTTTCTTTGGAGGGGGGAAGTCTTGTTCAGAGGCATTCCCTATGGGTTTGCAATTCTCTGGCTCGTATTTTGCCATCAGAATTCAAAAAGAGATACTTTTGTTCTTTCTATTTATTAGCTCTCGACAGTACTTTTCTTGATGTAAACTGCCCAGTTTCCGTTGTTCTCTGGGCTAGTGGCTAATTTTCACTGCTTACACTGTAGGTCCTACCTTGGAGCGGGCAATGTATCAAACTGAACTATTGTGTTTCAAAGGATGGCAGACAGTTTCAGTGTCTTTCCAGACAAGCTCAGTACATGAAGACTTCCTACTGTTAAATGTCTCCGTCCTGTAGAATGACCATGTGCTTCTGTTGTATTTTTGATGTTGATAGACGACCTATGTTGGAGATTATTTGCAATTTCTAGTCCTGGGGACCAAGGCTCTCTCGTTCCACTTTCATTATTTGTATTTCTCTTGAAAGCTGAAAGAATGTATCCAGGATTGGAGTTCAAATAGCCACTTTTGTAGACCAAGAAATGGTACCTTGCCATCCAACCTGGTAATACCCTTTAGTGAGAGATTCCTGTTCCTGCTATGCCCGGGGTTTTGGGAGAATTTACCTTCTTCACTGTATTAACAAACCTGACACGCAGTGCATGGGTTTATGAAGAGAAAAAAGACCAACCTATTATGCAAGTAAATGTCATTCAAATAGCACAGGCATGCGTGAGACATTAAAATGAGTTTGTTTTGGGGGCGAAAAAAGAAGATGCCTTCAAACACTTATCTCTGCTTGTTTTTAAGGTGTAAAAAGATGGTTCCTGCATCCAAGAGATTTACCATACACCGTTCTTCCAAGGTTCTCACAATATCACTGAAAAGATTTGCAGATTTCACAGGTGGAAAGATCAACAAGGTATATTTACCACTGTAATACAACTATATCATCGTGTAATGGGACATCCCCCAAAGCTGAAAGTTGTTTATATTTTCAGACAATAATTGTAGACTAACGACTATGGCTTATTCTTTCTCTTACTATCAATAAAGTTCCCGCTTGACAAGAAGCATATGCTTTCCTCTGAGAAGGCTGATTCATCAGGGAACAGTTCTCTGCAACTTCTAGTCTTAAACATTGTTTATGGGAAGACTTATTTGTAGTGAATCAAGAAATATCTTCTAGAAATATATTCTAGAAATAAATTCTAGTCTGTGTTTTTTGGAAGTGTTTTTCTCTGGCTAGTCCACGAAGTACTCTGGGATAATTTTTCTATCTTCTTGGTCTCTCTTTAGGAGGTGAAATATCCGGAGTATTTGGACCTGAGAGCCTACATGTCACAGTCAATGGGAGAACCACTGCTCTACGCCTTATACGCGGTGCTGGTACATCACGGTGTCAGCTGTCACTCAGGACACTATATATGCTATGTAAAGGTAGAAGTCAACAGCATTTCTAACAGGGTAAAGGTTGTGCTGGCAAACCAGTGAAAGCGTGACTAGCAGCTACTGTTTCTAGGGAAAAAGATTTCATTATATTTTTATTTGACACGTGTGTATTTTGTTCCTATCCGTGATTTCATTTGGAACACGTGCAATTCACCTAAAGAAATGGTTGTCTTTATTTGCAGGCTGGTAATGGACTTTGGTATCAGATGAATGATGCTAAAGTAGTCCGTACTGACATTAAGAGAGTTCTTGGTCAGCAAGCTTACATACTTTTTTATATCAGGTAATAACAAATCTTAACATGTGTTCAGAAGAGATTTACTTTCCTGTTATTGATATTTTTCTGTTTTGCAAGTGTTTTTCTTGCTATCCCAGGGAAAGATTATTATTTGTCTAATTCAGTTCTGTCTAACCTGAAATTCTCTGTGTCATTTATTATCTTTTGTTGCTTGGCCTGAAACAGCAGCACTTGTGTAAATTGCTATCTATGTGTTACCTGTAGCTGGCTAATTTAGAGAAGGAGAGAAATGAAGGTCATCTGTGGTGTAAGAATGAATTATTGTTCTGAAAGTGATAGTCTTAGTAGCAAGACTGTTCTCTCCTTTTCAGTTTGTAGTCTTGGCGAAGCCTTCTGTAGAGAAGGCTTCCATATCGTATGAACTGTTCCTCTAAAATTATAGGATGGGATTTAATCCAAGAGTAGGCTGAAAGAAAAACTAAACTACGATCACTGCTCTTTTCTGAAGGCGCTATGATTTGACACTTGGAGAACGTGCGTTTTACTTGCCAGCACCATCTTATCCCTGTTCATTCCCTCCTGGTCAGCAGGGGGCTAATAGTAAGCAGGCTGGATTTATGGGACCACGACTTCTTCCTCATATGATTAAGGTAATTCAGGGAAGTGGGAGGGCAGGTAACGGCACCAAACTGCTAGTGGGTTTGGGGTTTGGTGTGGGGTTTTTTGTTTGGTTTTCAGCATCTTAGTTTTGTTTTCCTTCCCATGCTGCAGCTTTCTTCACAGCCTTCATGCTACAGCCAGAGTCATTCAAGCAGTGGTTACTGCTAAATTGTGCAGCCATGCGACTCCATTACTTTATACCTCCAAGACAGCTTTCTAAAGCATAGAGAGCTACGCTCTTTGACAATTTAAGCAGAGTGTACTAATCCTCGAATCATTTAAAAGAGGACTTGTTTTTCCTATCGTCGTCACTTTAGCTAAGACAGGGAAAACTAAGTGTCTTATTCCTGAGCACCAGAACAATTACTTCAGGCTTTTCAGGGTATGTTTAAAGGGGAAAATAAATATATTTGGGAATAGCAGCAGGTAATGTTAAGTTGTTTGGCTGGTTTTCAAAGATGATGTTAATTTGATTCCAATCGGCTGTAAACCAAAAGCAGGAATTGAATACGCTTATTGGACTTGCATTTATCTTTAAAGGGCAGTGTGTTTTTCTTTGTAGGTGTTAAGACCATTTGTAGAAATACTCAGTAGGAGAGTTTTGTGTTTCAAAATGTTAAATGCAGTGTTTGCGTTAATCCATCTTGCCATTTCTTCTTTTTAAATACAGAATTCAAGCCGTTTAAATGGAAATGGATCCATAAAAGAGGACGCAAAGACCACTGGTGTCACCCTAAAAAGGCCATCTTCAGCACCACCGATGGCCTGTGTTCAAAACCAGACAATTACCAGGCCTTCAATTACTGATCCGTCAAGAAAACAGAAGATCACCACCAGTATTCACAATAAATTGCCTGCTCGTCGGACTGTGTCACAGCCTGACTGTCTTAGCAGTGCTGCGGAGGATGAAGATCTCTACCAGGCTGTTCCTTCATCCACAATTACAAATTCGGTAATGCAAATGAAGCAAATGCAAACAAGCAAAAAAGTTTCTGATGAGATTTTTGTGGAGCCAACAGTGAATGAAAATCCTAAACTCAGCTCTGATAACACAGTCCCTTACGGTGCAGAATCTTCAGGAAAATCTGAGGAGGAGTCAAAGGGCTTATTTAAAAGGAATTGCAATGCAATGTCCTCTAATGGAATTTTGGTTGGAAAGGTAGTCCGTACATTGCAGCATTCCGGTTCTTCCTGTCAGAATGCTGACGAAGGAAGATCCCAGCATGAGCTGCCAAAAACCGATTCACTAAATGGTGCTATTAGGTTAGGTAATGAATCGAAAGAAAACGCACTGAAACTTGATGATTCCACTTGCCGAGTTGAACCTGTTAAACCTTCTGAGATGTTCTTTTCTAAAACAAATGGATTGCTTGAAACATAGATTTGCTCCATCGAGAATTTCTCACCTATGATGTATTCGGGAGTGTTTATTGTGTTCCTAATTCAGGTGAAATACTGAGAAAACACAGCACAAATGTGATTGTAAGACTTTGTGGTATTATCCCATTAGAATTTGCAGACCTGAGCTTACATTAGAACTTGTCAACTTAAGCTCAGCTGAGATAAAAATTCCTAAGTTTCATAAAGTAGATTTTGGGAGGTGAGTTGGGGTTATCTTTGAAGTGTAGATAATGCATACAACTCAAAACGGTCTTGCTTACCATTTAATGGAGAAATTCTGACAAGACTAGTCCTCAGTACTACTACAAATAGTATTGTTTTGTCTGCTGACTTGTGCGTTTTGATTGCAGATGCCTGGAGCTATGCCTTCAGTCAATCGAGAAGTCATCACGGAGTCCCTCACAGCCAGCCAGCTGAACAGCTTGTCAGAGGAAACGAGGTAAAATGAGCACAGTCTGATTAAGACAAGACCTTATGGAAGTTCGTTACGGTTTTACCTGTCTACTAATAGTATTTAATGGAAGGATTTAAATTAGTACAATTCCATGCTGTATGTCCAGCGTTACGAACAGAACTAATGATCAGCACTGAGCATATCACTCTGATGCAGGTTGGTGCCTCAAGGAGAACTTGTGTTCCTTCATAGAATGTTTTTCCATTTTTCTCCACTGTCTGGAGAAACACTGGCTGTTCCCCGCTCGCCCCTATGCCTTTTTTCTCAGAGCAGCAGGTGGAAGGAGACGGATGCATTTGCTTTTTTAGTGCAATGGCTTCAGAAGCAAGAGGGGAGAAAGCACTTTCTCAGGGAGCTGAAGAAGGTGTCCTAATCACAGGAGAGGTTTCTAAATGGCATATCTCTGCGAGTGTTCCTGTAGTCTGGAGGTTTTTGTTTGTTTGTTTGCCTTTGGAAGGTTTTACTGTTAATCTTCACGTCCTTCAGCAGAAGTGAGAAATGTGATTTTATTTTGTGCAGTGTCACGGACCCTGCGAAATCTACTGGGAAGGATGAATACCTCGCACAGTACCAATGTGATGACGGTGGAGACAAGGAGAAACCAAGAAGATCAAAAGAACGTGACCTCATTTCTAATGAAAATGTTTTGTACGGCAAAGAGACTTCTGAGCCTGGTGAGAAATTGCGGCAAACTTCCTCTCTCAAGTGTGACACTGAATGTAGCTCTGATAAGCTTTCCTCCTCAGCTATTGCAGAGAGATGCCAAGGTAGAAAGGACAAGACTAAAAACACTGAGAAAGAGCATTACCAAAGCAAGAGGGAACATGCTCCTAGTGAAGAGAAGGAGAGTCAAAAAGCAGGTCCTTCCAGCAAGAGGAGGTGTTCTCAGAGCGTGGAAGTTGTTGAGCAAAAGCGTCACAAGCAGGAGCACTGGGAGGGAAGCAGGTGCAGATCTTTCCCTGGTGAAAGAAACAGCCCTGAGAATGGCAGAAGAGCAGTCAAATATTCAAAGTACAGATCTGGCAGCGGAGGAAGATCAGAACAAGGTAGCAATAGATATTACCGATCCAAAGGGGAAAGAAGTTGGAGCAGAGAAAGATACTATCGAGATGAAGCACGGAGGTGGGAAAGATGTAGCTATTACAATGATTACTATTCACCTCATGCGACAGGAGACAGTAGAGAGAGAAAGTTCTCTCACGGCGATGCAGCCTTTGACAAATGGACTGCAACTTACTACGGCAGGTCACATAAGCATTATCATTACAAAAGTGGATGGCCTCACGGTTCCCTCTTGAGAGATGAAGATGGACGTCGCTTTAGCACACCCGGAGCAGACTTGCATCGTTGCTCGGTATCTCAGCAACATTCTGGAAGACATTCTCGTGAAAGACATGCGCTTCCACCTGTGTCAGCTCATTTGGAGAACTGTCGCCAGAAAAATGAAACAGAAGGAAACAGAAAAAGAAAATCTACCCATGCAGAAGGTAGTGAAAGTGAAATAGAAAGGAAAGACAGAAAGATAGAAAAGGAGCTTTTAGGTGGTGAAAAAAATGCAAAAATATCACAAGTTCTAGAAGAAAAAGAAGTCTAAGGATAAACATGGAGAGAGTCTAAGGATAAACATGGAGAGAAGGATTCCAAGTAAGCAAGGATTCCAGCATACTCCGCATTTTTTATCCTAATTCTTTTCTGGGTGCTTCTCATGTATTCCTTCTTTTTTTTTTTTTTCTCCTTTTTTTTTCTTCTCTTTTTTTCTTCTTTTTTTTTTTTTTTTTTTTTTTTTTTCTGGTAGTTTCTAAGTTACTTAGATAGCATCAGCTGGCTGGGGATCATGTTGTTAGGTTGATCAGTGAAGATAGGAAAGCTATTGCTGAATTGTGTCAGAGCACTAGCTTTGGACCACATAGTTGGAAACACATCCGTACACCATTCTGGATTAGGTTAAAAGTTTTTTTCTGCTTGCACGTATTCCAGAGCTAGCCATTGTTAATGATCTGTGTACAAACCAGGACCTATGGTCCTCCAATCTGAGGGCTTAAGTTTGCTACATCTAAAGTAAGTTGCGTGTGCACAAAGCACCACAAAATAGCTGACATGCTGCAAATCATCACCTGTGGTAAAATAAATAAAGTTTCATATAGGCAACAAGTGCCACATCTTTTTTTCTCTTTTAAACTTGCATGTTTCTTTCA
Source organism: Anas acuta (assembly GCF_963932015.1). Taxonomy (NCBI): domain Eukaryota; kingdom Metazoa; phylum Chordata; class Aves; order Anseriformes; family Anatidae; genus Anas; species Anas acuta. The sequence goes on along the minus strand of NW_027076049.1, from coordinate 25,755 downwards.
GACTTCACGATTTGTGTTTCTGTGTGCTCCACTTTGACAATGCCAATCGCAAGCGTAAAACAAGAAGAAAAAGGAGAAGAAAAAGAAGAAAAAAGAGAAACAGCAGGAAAGTGAAAGGCTCCTTGGAACACTTAGATCCTCGTTTCCAGAAGATAACGCGGGAGAAGAAGGAAGAATCCCATCCTCCAGATGGCTCTTCATGTGAGCAATGCAGAAGTGAGAGCAGTAAACAACCTTACAAGGAAGGGAAGCCTTCCAGTGCAGGCGAAAGCAAGAAATACAGCTCCGTCTCATCCAACGAGTGTATTAAAGGTAAGCGGACGCAGTGTGTTTGAGGAATTCCTTTTCTATTAATGTAGAGATTATTTCCAACAGTCTTGAAGTGCTTGGTGAGTTAACAGTCTGCTGGATATTAAAAAAAAAAGCGGATGGACTTTTTCTTTCCGTTTTTAAATGACCACTAGGAAAGAATGCCTGATATAAAGAGGTGAAAGGCAAATAGTTTTCATTTGGTGTGATGATTAAGTGGCAAACAAGAGGAAGAGTTGCAAGATCCCTTCTTAAATTCAGTCCAGCCAAGTAGGAAAAGTAAACGTGGACAGCTGTATCTTGGCAAAGAAGATAGTAGGGAGCAAGGAGGTTTAGCAGTCAAGATGGAAGGTGATGCCATGAGGCTTACAGGCTAGTAATGTTCTAGTGAAACCCAGCCTTCCTAAAGAAACCTGCCTGACTACTTCACGTGAATAACAGACTCTGTTCAGCTATTTCCTAACATAGAAAGGGTGCTGACTGCTTCTTCAGAGTAACATAAGTTAGTGATACTACTGAAATAGTTGTGGTTCAGACGTAGATCTGATTTCTCCTAAGCACGCTCAATTCACAGCTGTTGATCCTCCAGCGGAGGCTTTGCAATTGAACACCTGGAGAATAGGTAAATTTCCCGCTGTTGGTCTCCTCTCCTCTTGTTTTGTTTTGTTTTGTTTTCCTAGTAGAATAGGCTTAAGACTCTGAAGAAACAGGCTGCTTTTTTTCATTTCCAACACTGGCTGTTCCTCCTGAGCCCCGCCTTCTATTTTTGCAGTCACAGGATACGTGAATGTAAATTCTTGGGAGAGAGGTAGAAAACTCTGTTTCAACTGGTGTTTTTTTCGGCTATGTGGGGAGACCAAATAGGGTGGTTTTGAATCTTCTGGCTCTTATTCAGAGCAGCAGCATGTGGAGGGAGACAGATGTGTGTGCTTTTTTAGTGCAATGGCTTCAGAAGCAAGAGGGGAAAAAACACTTTCTCTGGGAGCTGGAGAAGGTGTCCTTATCGCAGGAGAGGTTTCTAAATGGCATATCTTTGCGAGTGTTCCTGTAGTCTGGAGGTTTTTGTTTGTTTGTTTGCCTTTGGAAGGTTTTACTGTTAATCTTCACGTCCTTCAGCAGAAGTGAGAAATGTGATTTTATTTTGTGCAGTGTCGCGGACCCTCCGAAATCTACTGGGAAGGATGAATACCTCGCACAGTACCAATGTGATGACGGTGGAGACAAGGAGAAACCAAGAAGATCAAAAGAACGTGACCTCATTTCTAATGAAAATGTTTTGTACGGCAAAGAGACTTCTGAGCCTGGTGAGAAATTGCGGCAAACTTCCTCTCTCAAGTGTGGCACTGAATGTAGCTCTAAAAAGCTTTCCTCCTCAGCTATTGCAGAGAGAGTCCAAGGTAGAAAGGACAAGACTAAAAACACTGAGAAAGAGCATTACCAAAGCAAGAGGGAACATGCTCCTAGTGAAGAGAAGGAGAGTCAAAAAGCAGGTCCTTCCAGCAAGAGGAGGTGTTCTCAGAGTGTGGAAGTTGTTGAGCAAAAGCGTCACAAGCAGGAGCACTGGGAGGGAAGCAGGTGCAGATCTTTCCCTGGTGAAAGAAACAGCCCTGAGAATGGCAGAAGAGCAGTCAAATATTCAAAGTACAGATCTGGCAGCGGAGGAAGATCAGAACAAGGTAGCAATAGATATTACCGATCCAAAGGGGAAAGAAGTTGGAGCAGAGAAAGATACTATCGAGATGAAGCACGGAGGTGGGAAAGATGTAGCTATTACAATGATTACTATTCACCTCATGCGACAGGAGACAGTAGAGAGAGAAAGTTCTCTCACGGCGATGCAGCCTTTGACAAATGGACTGCAACTTACTACGGCAGGTCACATAAGCATTATCATTACAAAAGTGGATGGCCTCACGGTTCCCTCTTGAGAGATGAAGATGGACGTCGCTTTAGCACACCCGGAGCAGACTTGCATCGTTGCTCGGTATCTCAGCAACATTCTGGAAGACATTCTCGTGAAAGACATGCGCTTCCACCTGTGTCAGCTCATTTGGAGAACTGTCGCCAGAAAAATGAAACAGAAGGAAACAGAAAAAGAAAATCTACCCGTGCAGAAGATAGTGAAAGTGAAATAGAAAGGAAAGACAGAAAGATAGAAAAGGAGCTTTTAGGTGGTGAAAAAAATGCAAAAATATCACAAGTTCTAGAAGAAAAAGAAGTCTAAGGATAAACATGGAGAGAGTCTAAGGATAAACATGGAGAGAAGGATTCCAAGTAAGCAAGGATTCCAGCATACTCCGCATTTTTTATCCTAATTCTTTTCTGGGTGCTTCTCATGTATTCCTTCTTTTTTTTTTTTTTTTCTCCTTTTTTTTTTCTTCTCTTTTTTTCTTCTTCTTTTTTTTTTTTTTTTTTTCTGGTAGTTTCTAAGTTACTTAGATAGCATCAGCTGGCTGGGGATCATGTTGTTAGGTTGATCAGTGAAGATAGGAAAGCTATTGCTGAATTGTGTCAGAGCACTAGCTTTGGACCACATAGTTGGAAACACATCCGTACACCATTCTGGATTAGGTTAAAAGTTTTTTTCTGCTTGCACGTATTCCAGAGCTAGCCATTGTTAATGATCTGTGTACAAACCAGGACCTATGGTCCTCCAATCTGAGGGCTTAAGTTTGCTACATCTAAAGTAAGTTGCGTGTGCACAAAGCACCACAAAATAGTTGACATGCTGCAAATCATCACCTGTGGTAAAATAAATAAAGTTTCATATAGGCAACAAGTGCCACATCTTTTTTTCTCTTTTAAACTTGCATGTTTCTTTCAGACTTCACGATTTGTGTTTCTGTGTGCTCCACTTTGACAATGCCAATCGCAAGCGTAAAACAAGAAGAAAAAGGAGAAGAAAAAGAAGAAAAAAGAGAAACAGCAGGAAAGTGAAAGGCTCCTTGGAACACTTAGATCCTCGTTTCCAGAAGATAACGCGGGAGAAGAAGGAAGAATCCCATCCTCCAGATGGCTCTTCATGTGAGCAATGCAGAAGTGAGAGCAGTAAACAACCTTACAAGGAAGGGAAGCCTTCCAGTGCAGGCGAAAGCAAGAAATACAGCTCCGTCTCATCCAACGAGTGTATTAAAGGTAAGCGGCCGCAGTGTGTTTGAGGAATTCCTTTTCTATTAATGTAGAGATTATTTCCAACAGTCTTGAAGTGCTTGGTGAGTTAACAGTCTGCTGGATATTAAAAAAAAAAAGCGGATGGACTTTTTCTTTCCGTTTTTAAATGACCACTAGGAAAGAATGCCTGATATAAAGAGGTGAAAGGCAAATAGTTTTCATTTGGTGTGATGATTAAGTGGCAAACAAGAGGAAGAGTTGCAAGATCCCTTCTTAAATTCAGTCCAGCCAAGTAGGAAAAGTAAACGTGGACAGCTGTATCTTGGCAAAGAAGATAGTAGGGAGCAAGGAGGTTTAGCAGTCAAGATGGAAGGTGATGCCATGAGGCTTACAGGCTAGTAATGTTCTAGTGAAACCCAGCCTTCCTAAAGAAACCTGCCTGACTACTTCACGTGAATAACAGACTCTGTTCAGCTATTTCCTAACATAGAAAGGGTGCTGACTGCTTCTTCAGAGTAACATAAGTTAGTGATACTACTGAAATAGTTGTGGTTCAGACGTAGATCTGATTTCTCCTAAGCACGCTCAATTCACAGCTGTTGATCCTCCAGCGGAGGCTTTGCAATTGAACACCTGGAGAATAGGTAAATTTCCCGCTGTTGGTCTCCTCTCCTCTTGTTTTGTTTTGTTTTGTTTTCCTAGTAGAATAGGCTTAGGACTCTGAAGAAACAGGCTGCTTTTTTTCATTTCCAACACTGGCTGTTCCTCCTGAGCCCCGCCTTCTATTTTTGCAGTCACAGGATACGTGAATGTAAATTCTTGGGAGAGAGGTAGAAAACTCTGTTTCAACTGGTGTTTTTTTCGGCTATGTGGGGAGACCAAATAGGGTGGTTTTGAATCTTCTGGCTCTTATTCAGAGCAGCAGCATGTGGAGGGAGACAGATGTGTGTGCTTTTTTAGTGCAATGGCTTCAGAAGCAAGAGGGGAAAAAACACTTTCTCTGGGAGCTGGAGAAGGTGTCCTTATCGCAGGAGAGGTTTCTAAATGGCATATCTTTGCGAGTGTTCCTGTAGTCTGGAGGTTTTTGTTTGTTTGTTTGCCTTTGGAAGGTTTTACTGTTAATCTTCACGTCCTTCAGCAGAAGTGAGAAATGTGATTTTATTTTGTGCAGTGTCGCGGACCCTCCGAAATCTACTGGGAAGGATGAATACCTCGCACAGTACCAATGTGATGACGGTGGAGACAAGGAGAAACCAAGAAGATCAAAAGAACGTGACCTCATTTCTAATGAAAATGTTTTGTACGGCAAAGAGACTTCTGAGCCTGGTGAGAAATTGCGGCAAACTTCCTCTCTCAAGTGTGGCACTGAATGTAGCTCTAAAAAGCTTTCCTCCTCAGCTATTGCAGAGAGAGTCCAAGGTAGAAAGGACAAGACTAAAAACACTGAGAAAGAGCATTACCAAAGCAAGAGGGAACATCACGGAACATTTTCCGTGATTTTCTTCCTGAGCAGAAGTGTGCAGTACTCCTTTTCCATTAATGTAGAGATTATTTCAAACAGTCTTGAAGTGCTTGATGACTTACCAGTCTGCAGATGTATTATCAAACCAAAAAAAAACCCCGACTTGGTAGACTATTTTTTTCCCACTTTTGAATGACTACTAGGAAGAAGGTTGTTCCGGCATCAAGAAAGTCATGTGGAATGTAACAAAATTTACTGAACCAGTAAATAAAAACTATATTTTTCTATTAGTTCCATTGTTTCAACTCTTCTGACGCTTATGGATGGCACAGATAACAGAGAGGAGATCGTGGTAATCGGAGCTACCAACAGACTGGATTCTATAGATCCTGCTTTACGAAGACCAGGACGCTTTGGCAGAGAGTTCCTCTTCAACTTGCCAAATAAAGAGGTGAGAACTTGAATTCAACGTTAGTTCTACCATGGCAAAGTCCAACTTTATAGGAAAAACAAATAATTGACAACTTGAAAAAAGAGTGATATGTGGAGACACTGCGTTGTTCCATGGAGGGCAAATCTGGTACTGGATATATATGGTCAGGATGATACCACCAAGTAGTTAGTTTTATAATCAAACCTTTCGTTCCCAACGTTGTACCTGTTTGCTTAATTATTTAGTCCACTTGGGCGTTTTCATCATGAAGTTGTGTTTTTGGTCTCAATCCTTCACTTCTGAATGAATAGGGGACGTGTTTGCATTTGATTGTGCCCCGGATCGGTGGTAGTAGTTTGAGTCATAATTATTTTCTTCTTTATAGTAATTGTAGCAATTTGAAGCATTGTGCCAGAAGTGCTTTCTGTGCATTTACTGACTGAAAAGCAAATGTGATGAAGTAATGAGACTGTCACAATGAAAGCTTGCTAAGTTTTAGAGAAGTTTTTTGGACAACAAAGAAATGTTTCTGGATAAATTTTTCATTACAGTATTTTCCTCTGGGTCATTAGGTCTCGTAGTTTGGAAACTTGTTATTGAAGCTATAAATGCCTTTTCTTTCATTGTAGGTTCCTAGAAAAAGTTCAGTATAACAAATAAGAAATATTCAATTTCCTGGTTGAAAATGCAGAGTGTATATTAAATAACTGTAAAATACTTGAAAGTTGAGCAAGTAAGAAAAGCGTATTAATAGATGAGGGGTTTTGAGGGAGGACTGGGATTTTTTTGTTTGTTTGTTTGTTTGCTTGCTTTTTGGTTTGTTTGTTTCTTGTTGGTATTTTTAAGGAAAACTTGAGACAAGCTAAAATGCAATGATTTTGCTTCCAGGCTAGAAAAGAAATTTTCAAGATTCATACTCGTGACTGGACCCCTAAGCCACCGGACATGTTGCTTGATGAACTAGCTGAGAAATGCATTGGTAAGACTGAAACCAAAATGGATTCTTGCTTGTGAGCAAGTTGTAAAGAACCTTAGCTTGTACCAGGCAGTACCCAAGCTCTTGTGCCTTGCTGCACAACTAGTCAACGAGGCAGCTGGCACGCCTTCATAGCAATCAGAGTTAGATGCTTTCATCTATTTACTCTTTGTTGTCGTTCTTTTTGTTGTCTGAAAACGTTAAATGGTTCTGGGGCATCTTCCTCAAGAGTATAGTTTTTGATGAGGAGTCTGCTTCAGCTGCATAAGCGCAGGATATCAGACAGTGCGCAACATGAAACTTCCCTGCAGAGCGGTAGCACTTTGAATTCCCTGTTAACCTGTTTGGTTTTGGCATTACAAATTCTTTAAATGTTGCATGTTGTAAACCTGGGCCTTGACTGATGTAATGTTTGATTTTTGTTTGTTAGGATACTGTGGTGCAGATATCAAATCTTAATGTACTGAAGCTGCGCTGTGCTCTCTACGCCGATGCTATCCTCAGATTTATGCAAGTAGGGAGAGGTTGCTTCTATTAAAATAAAAGCAAAGGACTTTTTCATGGCTCTGAAGAAGGTTGTTCCGGCATCAAACAGGATCGTGGCTTCACCCGGACAAGCACTATCACCCATTTTCAAGCCACTTTTTAAAAGATCAGGAGCGAATATTTTACAAGTTGTGCAGATCTTCCCGCATGCACAGCTTGCACTAAAGGAGGACCTACAGCAAGGTATAACCACAGCATCCACTTCTTTATAATTCTGCTAAAGCAAAAACTTGTGGTTTGTGCAATCAACTTAAACCTTTCAGACATAATGATGGTAGAATTTTATTATTTGCATGTGCATGTCTTTCTTTTGGGCATGTCTGGAAGATAACGCATAGGTTTTATTCTGGATTCGAAACTGAAATGCCAAATGGAAGCCCTGAATGACTCAATACACAGTAAAGGACGATGCGTTCTCTACTGAAGCATCCTGCTTCTGACGGCAGCTAAGATAATTAGCATTTGTAGAGGTTGACTTGAGGTTTGAAGTATAAGGCACCTATTTTTCTTTAAAAAATCAAAACTCAGATATTTGGAGGGGAAGCATTTCTAGGTCAATGTTTCTAATTCCTTTCTGAAGAATGTCGGGACCAGGATACAAGTATAACTGGTCTAAGCTAAATACTGCTTTAGCTATCATCATTTTTAACCAGTCTCCTAATTTAAATGTTTGTGGATCGTACTATACATGTGCACGTGAGATCAATTAGCGCTGATATTTACTAGATGAATGGAATTCTGTGGCCATCACATCCTTAATCCCCGTGCTTTCATTGTGGGAACCTCCTCCAGAAAGAAATGGTCTTGGTTTTTTTTTTTTTTTTTTGTTTGTTTGTTTGTTTGTTTGTGTTTCTTTTTTAACTATTTAGCAACTGCGGAAATTGTTTGTAATCTCCTTTATTCTAAGGGGGAGAAAAAAATCACCAAGAGTAGCGTACCTTATACGTACACATCAGTGGGACTTAGTACAGCTTTGTAGGGCCTTGTGCCATCTCCTTAGATCTGTGGTGGGATGAACTCTAGGAAATAGCTTTCAGTGTGTGCTCTCAAATGAAGAAAGGGTTTTGGCACTGATTTAGAAGCTGTATTCATGTAAGAGAACGAGACAAAGGCTATTCAGGAAAGTTAACAAACCTCTTTTGTCTTTCAGACCATTTAAATCCTATTTTACAAGATGATACGTTCGACAGTGATGACGATGCATCCTTGGTTTCTGGAGATGAATTAAAAGAGGGAATGCCTGACGGACCAGAGAAAAAACGCCTCTGTTTCAGCAGGTAAAGAAAGATAGATCCCTGTTATGTTTAAATTCTCAGGACTGCTGAGTCTTTGTAAACAGTTCCAGCTGTTAAAAGTGTGAGGGGTGGTAGACGAAGGGGTAACATCAAGTTTGTGTGTTGAAAGGGTGCTTGGTATTCACAAGGAGAAAGGGTGAAGGGACTAAAGTTGTAATGAAGTTGCTCTGAATGACCAAATTGAAAAGCCCAGGCTTGTCTTCCTAAGCCAAAGTGATCCGTAGACTACCAGAACAGGTTGACTTAATCCATGGCATTCTTTGAAAGACTCAAGACCACATAAATGTCCTGTCTGTCCTTTTAGCTAAAAATACCCCAACTTTATGGGTTTGTGTTGCCACCTTTTGCCCTTCTGTTTTCCAGGATTCTTAAACCAATGGTGAATTATGTAGCAGAAAGAAAACTGAGAAATGGCTTGTTAAAACACCTTGAGAAAAATCTGAATGGTGTCTTTATTTGTTAAGCCACCAAGTTGTGTTAATCTTGTGGTATTTTAGTATGGAAGTCATGCAAGCCCACTGTTGGAAAGTTAGATCATGTTGTCACAGCTGGATCAGTTATTTTTCTCAGTTTCTATTGCTGTGCTGTCCAGAAGATTTTCTGTCCTCTAGAGCAAGGCTAAGTCTCTAGAATCTTTGATTTAAGCCAGCAAAGGTACAGCCTGATTGAAGTGGGGAAACAAATGCTCCTCACAAATTTATTTCCTAGTAGTAAAGCAAGATTGCAGGGATATTAATTTGCAGTCTTGGTTCAGTACAGAATAGGAAACACAAGGGAAGAAGATGAAACAATTGGAATGACTGAATAACTTAACTGGAAATCTTACATGTATTTAATGTACCGCTGCCATTTGGATTATTTGGATTATTCCACCTCGCACTCCGCCACCTCCTCGTCCGCCACATCCTCCTCCGCCACCTCCTCCTCCTCCTCCGCCTCCACCTCCTCCTCCGCCACCACCTCCTCCTCCGCCACCTCCTCCTCCTCCGCCACCTACTCCTCCTCCGCCACCTCCTCCTCCTCCGCCACCTCCTCCTCCTCCGCAACCTCCTCCTCTGCAACCACCTACTCCGCCGCCACCTCCTCCTCCGCCGCCACCACCTCCTCCGCCACCGCCTCCTCCTCCGCCACCGCCTCCACCTCCTCCTCCGCCACCTCCTCCTCCTCCGCCACCTCCTCCTCTGAAAGCCCTCTCCTCCTCCGACACAGCCTCCTCATTCTCCACCGCCTCCACCTCCGCCACCTCCTCCTCCGCCTCCACCTCCTCCTCCTCCGCCACCCTCCTCCTCCTCCACCGCCTCCTCCGCCACCTCCTCCTCCGCCACCACCTCCTCCTCCACCGCCTCCACCTCCTCCTCCACCGCCTCCTCCGCCACCTCCTCCTCCTCTGCCTCCACCTCTTCCTCCGCCACCTCCTCCTCTTCCACCACCTCCTCCTCCTCCGCCACCTCCTCCTCCACCGCCTCCACCTCCTCCTCCACCACCTCCTCCGCCACCTCCTCCTCCTCCGCCTCCACCTCCTCCTCCGCCACCTCCTCCTCTTCCACCACCTCCTCCTCCTCCGCCACCTCCTCCTCCTCCGCCACCTCCTCCTCCTCCGCCACGTCCTCCTCCGCCGCCTCCTCCTCCTCCGCCACCTCCTCCTCCTCCGCCACCTCCTCCTCCTCCGCCACCTCCTCCTTCTCCGCCACCTCCTCCTCCGCCGCCTCCTCCTCCTCCTCCACCGCCTCCTCCGCCACCATCTCCACCTCCTCCGCCACCTCCTCCTCCTCCGCCACCTCCTCCTCCTCCGCCACCTCCTCCTCCGCCGCCTCCTCCTCCTCCGCCACCTCCTCCTCCTCCGCCACCTCCTCCTCCGCCGCCTCCTCCTCCTCCGCCACCTCCTCCTCCTCCACCGCCTCCTCCTCATCCGCCACGTCCTCCTCCGCCTCCACGTCCTCCTCCGCCTCCACTTCCTCCTCCGCCACCTCCTCCTCCTCCGCTACCTCCTCCTCCTCCGCCACCTCCTCCTCTTCTGCCTCCTCCTCTTCCTCCAACCGCCTCCTCCTCCTCCTCCACCGCCTCCACCTCCTCCTCCACCTCCTCCTCCTCCGCCAACTCCTCCTCCGCCACCTCCTCCTCCACCACCTCCTTTTCCACCACCTCCTCCTCCTTTGCCACCTCGTCCTCTTCCACCGCCTCCTCCTCCTCCGCCACCTCCTCCTCCTCCTCCACGCCTCCTCCTCCTCTGCCACCTCCTCCTCGGCCTCCACCTCCTTCTCCGCCACCACCTCCTCCTCTGCCACCTCCTCCTCCTCCTCCACCGCCTCCTCCTCCTCCGCTACTCCTCCTCCGCCACCTCCTCCTCCTCTGCCACCTCCTCCTCCGCCGCCTCCTCCTCCTCCTCCGCCACCGCCTCCTCCTCCTCTACCGCCTCCTCCTCCTCCGCCACCTCCTCCTCTGCCTCCACCTCCTCCTCCGCCACCTCCTCCTCCTCCGCCACCACCTCCTCCGCCACCTCCTCCACCACCACCACCACCACCACCCCTCCTCCTCCTCCTCCGCCACCTCATCCTCCTCCACCTCTTCCTCCTCCGCCACCACCTCCTCCTCCGCCACCACCTCCTCCTCCGCCACCACCTCCTCCTCCGCCACCTCCTAATCCTCCTCTACCACCACCTCCTCCTCCGCCACCACCTCCTCCTCCGCCACCTCCTCCTCCTCCACCTCCTCCTCCTCCTCCGCCACCTCCTCCTCCTCCTCAACCACCTTCTCCTCCTCCTCCAGCTCCTCCTCCTCCTCCTCCACCTTCTCCTCCTCCTCCTCCACCTCCTCCTCCTTCTCCTCCTCCTCCACCTCCTCCTCCTCCGCCACCACCTCCTCCTCCGCCACCTCCTCCTCCTCCGCTACCTCCTCCTCCGCCACCTCCTCCTCCTCCGCCACCGCCTCCTCCGCCACCTCCTCCTCCGCCACCTCCTCCTCTTCCGCCTCCTCCTCCTCCTCCGCCACTTCCTCCTCCTCCTCCACCGCCTCCTCCTCCTCCGCCACGTCCTCCTCCGCCTCCACGTCCTCCTCCGCCTCCACTTCCTCCTCCGCCACCTCCTCCTCCTCCGCTACCTCCTCCTCCTCCGCCACTTCCTCCTCTTCTGCCTCCTCCTCTTCCTCCACCGCCTCCTCCTCCTCCTCCACCGCCTCCACCTCCTCCTCCACCTTCTCCTCCTCCGCCAACTCCTCCTCCGCCACCTCCTCCTCCACCACCTCCTTTTCCACCACCTCCTCCTCCTTTGCCACCTCGTCCTCTTCCACCGCCTCCTCCTCCTCCGCCACCTCCTCCTCCTCCTCTACCGCCTCCTCCTCCTCTGCCACCTCCTCCTCGGCCTCCACCTCCTTCTCCGCCACCACCTCCTCCTCGGCCTCCACCTCCTTCTCCGCCACCACCTCCTCCTCCTCCGCCTACTCCTCCTCCACCGCCTCCTCCTCCTCCGCCTACTCCTCCTCCGCCACCTCCTCCTCCTCTGCCACCTCCTCCTCCGCCGCCTCCTCCTCCTCCTCCGCCACCTCCTCCTCCTCCTCTACCGCCTCCTCCTCCTCCGCCACCTCCTCCTCTGCCTCCACCTCCTCCTCCACCACCTCCTCCTCTGCCTCCACCTCCTCCTCCGCCACCTCCTCCTCCTCCGCCACCACCTCCTCCGCCACCTCCTCCACCACCACCACCTCCTCCTCCACCACCACTACCACCACCTCCTCCTCCTCCTCCGCCACCTCATCCTCCTCCACCTCTTCCTCCTCCGCCACCACCTCCTCCTCCGCCACCACCTCCTCCTCCGCCACCTCCTAATCCTCCTCTACCACCACCTCCTCCTCCGCCACCACCTCCTCCTCCGCCACCTCCTCCTCCTCCACCTCCTCTCCTCCTCCGCCACCTCCTCCTCCTCCTCAACCACCTTCTCCTCCTCCTCCAGCTCCTCCTCCTCCTCCTCCTCCTCCACCTTCTCCTCCTCCTCCTCCTCCTCCTCCTCCACCTCCTCCTCCTCCGCCACCACCTCCTCCTCCGCCACCTCCTCCTCCTCCGCTACCTCCTCCTCCGCCACCTCCTCCTCTCCGCCACCGCCTCGTCCGCCACCTCCTCCTCCACCGCCTCCTCCTCCTCCGCCACGTCCTCCTCCTCCGCCTCCTCCTCCTCCTCTGCCTCCTCCTCCTCTGCCTCCTCCTCCTCTGCCTTCTCCTCCTCCTACACCTCCTCCTCCTCCGCCTCCACCTGCTCCTCCTCCGCCACCTCCTCCTCCTCCTCCACCGCCTCCTCCTCCTCCGCCACCTCCTCCTCCGCCACCACCGCCTCCTCCGCCACCGCCTCCTCCGCCACCTCCTCCTCCTCTTCCGCCTCCTCCTCCTCCGCCACCTCCTCCTCCGCCACCTCCTCCTCCGCCGCCTCCTCCTCCGCCGCCACCTCCTCCGCCGCCACCACCTCCTCCTCCTCCTTCACCGCCTCCACCTCCTCCTCCACCGCTCAACGTCTGCCACCTCCTCCTCCGCCTCCACCATCTCCTCCGCCACCACCTCCTCCTCCGCCATCTCCTCCTCATCCGCCACCTCCTCCTCTTCCGCCTCCTTCTCCTCCTCCGCCACCTCCTCCTCCTCCTCCACCGCCTCCTCCTCCTCCGCCACGTCCTTCTCCGCCTCCACCTCCTCCTCCGCCACCACCTCCTCCTCCGCCACCTCCTCCTCTTCCACCACCTTCTCCTCTTCCGCCTCCTCCTCCTCCTCCGCTACCGCCTCCTCCTTCTCCACCGCCTCCTCCTCCTCCTCCGAAACCTCCTCCTCCGCCTCCACCTCCTCCTCCGCCACCTCCTCCTCCTCCTCAACCACCTCCTCCTCCACCACCTCCACCTCCGCCACCTCCTCCTCCGCCGCCCGCCTCCTCCGCCGCCGCCTCCTCCTCTGCCGCCGCCTCCACCTCCGCCTCCGCCACCCCCTCCTCCGCCACCTCCTCCTCCGCCACCACCGCCTCCTCCGCCACCTCCTCGTCCGCCAACTCTTCCTCCTCCGCCACCGCCTCCTCATCCTCCTCCACCTCCTCCTCCTCCTCCTCCGCCATCTCCTCCTCCGCCTCCACCTCCTCCTCTGCCACCACCTCCGCCGCCACTTCCTCCTCCGCGACCGCCTCCTTCTCCGCCACCTCCTCCTCCTCCGCCACCTCCCTCCTCTGCCATCTCCTCATCCTCCGGCACCGCCTCCTCCTCCTCCACCGCCTCTTCCTCCTCCTCCACCTCCTCCTCCTCCTCTTCCGCCACCTCCTCCTCCGCCGCCTCCTCCTCCGCCGCCTCCTCCTCCCCCGCCACCTCCTCCCCCGCCACCTCCTCCCCCGCCACCCTCCTCCTCCTCCTCCGCTGCCACCTCCTCCGCTGCCCCCTTCTTCTCTTACTCCCCCTTTTCCACCTATGCCTCTTCCTCATCCTCCTCCTTTTCTTTTTCCACCTTCTCCCATCTCCACTCTCCAATACTCTGGCTCCCACTGCCCCCCTTTGGCCCTTTTATAGGGAGGAGCAGCCACATCCCCGATTGATGACAAGCCATTTGCATAATAGCTAACAATCGCTACCAGGCAACAAGCAACGCATCACAGAGCGTCATCAAGATGATAGGAGCCGCCAGCTGCTACCTTACAGGGTCACAGTGCCATGGTCCTGTGGGGTGACAAATGGAACGAGAATTAAGAGCGGTGGGCAGCGCTCACAGCCATAGCCTCCCAGAGAAGGCCAAAAAAATCACAAATACAAAAAGAAAAAGAGCATTAGGAGGAAGAAGAGGAGGCCAAAAAAGTCACAAATAAAAAAGAAAAGAGCATGAGGAGGAGGAGGAGGAGGCCAAAAAAGTCACAAATACAAAATAAATAAAGAGGAGGAGGTGGAGGAGAGGGCCAATAAAATCACAAATCCAAAACAAAAGAGGAGGAGCTGGAGATGGCCAATAAAATCACAAATACAAAAAATAAAGAAGAGGCGGAAAAGGTGGCCATAAAAAAATAAAAAAAAAAATAAAAAAAAAATAAAGAGGATGAGACGGAGGCCAAAAAATCACCAATACAAAAAAAAAAAAGAGGAGGAGGAAGAGGTCAACAAAAACACGATAAAAAAAAGAGCATGAGGAGGAGGAGGTGGCCAAAAAATCACACATACAAAAAAGAGAAGAAGGAGGAGGCCAAAAAAATCAGAATACGAAAAAAAAGAGATAGACGAGGAGGAGGTGGCTAAAAATATCACAAATACAAAATAAAAGAGGATGAGGAGGAGAAGGTGGACACAAAAATCACAAATACAAAAAACATTAGCCATGAGGAGGAGGAGATGGCGAGAAAATTACAAATACAGAAAACAAAAAGAGGTTGAGGAGGAGGAGGTGGCCAAAAAAAGTCACAAAAACAAGAAAACAGGAGGAGAAGGAGGCGGAGGCCAAAAAAAATCCCAAAAAAAAAGAAAGAGGAGGAGGAGGAGGAAGTGGCCAAAAGAATCACAAATACAGAAGAAAAGAAGAACAGGAGGAGGAGGAGGCAGCCAAAAAAATCACAAATACAGAAAAAAAAAGAAGAGGAGGAGGAGGAGGTGGTCAAAAGATCAAAAATACAAAAAAAAAAAAAAGAGCATGAGGATGAGAAGGTGGCCAAAAAAAATCAGAGGTATAAAAAAAGGAGCACGAGGAGGAGGAGGTGGCCAAAAAAATCACAAATACAAAAAAAAAAAAGAGGTGGAGAAGGAAATGACCACAAAAAACACAAATACAAAAAAAAGAGGAGGAGGAGGAGGAGGTGGCCAAGAAAATCAAAAGTACAAAAAAAAGAAGAGGCGGAGGAGAAGGTGGCTATAAAAACTCAAAAATACAAAAAAAAAAGCATGAGGAGGAGGAGGTGGCCAAAAAAGTCACAAATACAAAAAAAAAAAAGAGGAGGATGAGGAGGAGGCCAAAAAAATCACAAATACATAAAGAAAAGCATGAGGAGGAGGAGGTGGCAAAAAAAAAAAAAAAACAACACAAATCCAAAAAAAAAATAGGAGGAGGAGGAGGAAGCGGCCAAAAAAATCATTGTATTTGGTCACCTCCTCTTCCTCCTCTTTTTGTTTTTGTATTCGTGATTTTTTGGCCCCCTCCTCCTCCTCCTCCTCTTTTCTTTTTTGTATTTGTGATATTTTTGGTCACCTCCTCCTCCACTTTTCTTTTTTTTTTTAAACCACACTGGTGTGGTTTAACCCAGCCGACAGTTAAACAACACAGAGCTGTTCGCCCACCCTCCCCCCTCCCTTGTGCTTTCCAACAAAAGCTTTTCTATTATTGTATGAAATCATCTGCAATAGATTAACCCTTGTCATTATTCCTATCTCAGGAATTATCTGTGACACCTGGGTAACACGTGAGCTTACTGTGACCCCAGGGAGAGCCTTCCTGTAATTAAAGGCAACCTATAGGAAAGCTGGGGAGGGGGTCTTTATCAGGGCCTGGAGTGACAGGACATGGAATAATAGCTTTCAACTGAAAAGTTAGATTTCTAATATATGTTAGGAAGAAGTTCTTTACTTATAGTAAAGTATACATCCTGTGCATCTGCCAACTTCTGCATCTTATGGTTGCCTCCCCTACGTAAGAGAGGATGCTGGAGTGCTGGGTGAAACACTCAGATCTTACATAAACAAAGCAATAGCTTACCTTTTGCACTCAAATATGTGCCCAGTATGTTCAGCTAAAACAACTTCTACCCTACAGCGTTTTGTTGGAAGTTCCAATTTCCGTCTCAGTTTCAGGTACACCAAATTTTCCAGCAGGATTTCCGGGCCAGTGTTGTCTGTCTGCGATAGACTGCTTTGCTAGATCATCGTTCAGTGCTCCCTCTGCCAGGCACAGGCCTTTTTGTCTTAATCCCTTGTAAGAAAACTTGCAGAGGTATATTTGCCCATTTGCAGGTAGCTTGTGCTCCTCTTGCAGTGACGGTGTACTTAACCCAGTATTTGTCCACGAATGACAACCCCTGTGGTTAGGCAAGGAGTTAAAAGTTTAAACAGCAAAAATCCCATGGCTTGCTGTAGCTGAGCAAACCTCCTCCTTGGCCTCCTCCTCCACCGCCTCCTCCTCTGCCACCTTCTCCTCCTCCTCTTTTTTTGTTTTTATTCCTTTTTATTTTGGCTTCCACTTCCACCACCACCTCCTCCTCCTCCTCCTCTCTCCCCTGTCCAACACTCTGGCTCCCACTGCTCCCCTTTGGCCCATTTATAGGGAGGAGCAGCCACATCCCCGATTGATGACAAGCCTTTTGCATAATAGCTAACAATCGCTACCCAGGCAACCAGGCCACAAGCAACGCATCACAGAGCATCATCAAGTTGCTAGGAACAGCCAGCTGCTACCTTACAGGGCTACTGTGCCATGGTCCTGTGGGATGACAAATGGAACTAGAATTAGGAGCAGCGGTCAACGCTCACCACCAGAGAGGGTCTTTTGTTTTGGAGTCCTCCGCCTCCTCCTCCTCCACCTCCTTCTCCTCCTCCACCTTCTACTCCTTCTCTTTTGTTTTTTTGTTTTTTTTGGTGGCCTCCTCCTCTACCACCTTCTCCTCCTCCACTTTTTTTTTTTCTTTTTTGCCACCACCTCCTCCTCTAGTATTCTACTATTTCTCCACCACCTTCTTCTCCTCTTCCACCTCCATCGTGTCCCTCTGCCTATCCCTTGCTCGCCTCCTCTTTTGTCACCACTCCTACTCATGCCGCCACCTCCTCAATCTTCTCCGCCACCTCCTCAATCTTCTCCGCCACCTCCTCCTCCGCCACCTCCTCCACTGCCCCCTTCCTCTCTTACTCCCCCTTTTCCACCTATGCCTCTTCCTCATCCTCCTCCTTTTCTTTTTCCACCTTCTCCCATCTCCCCTCTCCAACACTCTGGCTCCCACTGCCCCCCTTGGCCCATTTATAGGGAGGAGCAGCCACATCCCCGATTGATGACAAGCCATTTGCATAATAGCTAACAATCGCTACCCAGGCAACAAGCAACGCATCACAGAGCGTCATCAAGATGATAGGAGCCGCCAGCTGCTACCTTACAGGGTCACAGTGCCATGGTCCTGTGGGGTGACAAATGGAACTAGAATTAGGAGCGGTGGGCAGCGCTCACAGCCATAGCCTCCCAGAGAAGCCGCCTTGGCACACCTGGTTCCTGGCAACTCCTCCTGCCATTTCTGGGCTCACGATCATTGCTACCAGCATGCCTTAGCAAGGAGCATGCAGAGGAAGTTGGCCAGGAAGCTTCTGCCGAGGTGGAGGAGGCTGTGGAGGAGGAATAGTCAGTGGGGCTGGAGAAGGAGAAGGAGGAAGAGGCAGTGGAGGTGGAGGAGGTGTTGGAGGTGCAAGAGGCAGGGAAGGAGGAGAAGGAGGAGGAAAATGAGAAATAGGATTAGCAGGCGGGGGGCGAGGAGGACGCGGTAGACAAGGAGGAGGCAGTGGACAAGAAAAAGGCCGTGGACGATGAGGAGGAAGTGGAGGAGGAGGACGTGGTGGAGGTATCATAGAATCATTATTGTTGGAGGAGACCTTCACATTTGTCCGGTCTAGTCATCACTGTACTACCAATGTCACCCAATAAACCATGTTCCTAAGCACCAGCTCCAACCTTTCCTTGAACACCCTGCTCCTCTGGGGCCTCCTCCACAGGTCGCAGCCTCCTCTAGGGCAGATCCACCTGTTCCAACGTGGGCTCCTCCACGGGGGGGCTGCAGCGTGGGGATCTGCTCCACGGGGGACCCATGGGCTGCAGGGGGACAGCCTGCTCCACCAGGGGCCTCTCCCTGCACAGGCCGCAGGGGAACTGCTGCTGTGAGCCTGGAGCACCTCCTGCCTCCTGCTGCACGGCCCTTGGGGGCTGCACAGAGCTTTCTCACTCCTCCCTGACCCAGACGCTGCTGGGCAGCAGCTTTTGTTCCCTTTCTTAGATGGGCTCTCCCCCAGGCGCAAACATCATCCTTTTGCTCTGCGTTCTGGGCAGCAGCGGGTGGGTCCCTCCTGGAAGGAGCCTCCTGGAAGCGGCCCTGAGCTCCCATGGGGCAGCTGCTGCATTCTTCTCACAGAGGACACCCCTGCAGCCCCCCGCTCCCACAGCCTGGCCACGCAAACCCAAGCCAAGACACTGAGCGAGCCTCCCTGATTGCCAGCCAGCAGCTGGCTCAGCCTGGGACCCCAGGCCAGTGCCCACAAGACTCTCCTGGGCCTTCCAAAGCAAGCCTTGTGGGGACGGAGCACCCACAAAGAACGGACTCACACAACAGGACTCCTTGCCAACACCGCCTCACAGACACCTGGGCCTTGAGCGGGTAGCTCCCCTTGAGCGAGCTCATTTCCTTCCCAGGAGCTGAAATGTGCCGTTTCGGGGGCATTTGGGGGCTACAGCGTGCTGCTAAGAGGGATGTTGGAGCTCCTGCAGGGCAGTGCTTCCACTAAGGCAAGGCCTTTTCTGCATCTTCTACTGACCTGCAAGCGAGGATGCTTGGGGCACACAAGAAGCTGGCAGGGGACACAGCTGCAGGGATTGCAGGGATTCCTAAAGTCATAGCCAAATCCAAGAAAGAGAGGAGGACGTGATGCTTTTGATAGAAAGGAGCTGGGTTTTGGGGCAAAATCCGTCCCTTTTTCTATCCCAGAGACACCCAAGGGCGTAGGACAGCAGCACTGCAGGGCAGCAAGAGATGCTGTGCATTTCTCTCGTCGCCCTGAGACAGCCACTGGGTGACGATGGTGCCAAGCGTCTTGAAAGAGACCTTGCTTTCTCAGGCCCAGGTGTCCAGCTGCACACCAAGGCCGTCCCTGGCTTCCAGGCGCAGTTGCCAGGCCCAAGGCCGAGCTCCTCTGCGAACCCCCAGCCCAGCAGACCTTGCTCCTGGCGTTGTGGAGCAGCCATTTCACGGGAGCCTTTTCTCCTGGCAGTCAGCTTGGCGCCATAAGCTCTGCCAGCGGGACGCCTGAGAGCCGTGGGAGCTCAGCAGAGAGTCACTGTCAGCCTTGGAGCTCACAAAGGTGGGTGGCCACAAGTGCCCTGAGCGTCCAGCTCGCACTGAGGACTGCTGCTGGCACTCGAGGCGTGGAGGTCGGCATGGTGCAATGGGAGACGCCACTGTCCTGCTGGTGGGACAAGAGACACTGATGTGCTGCTGCTGCAGGAGGAGACTTGAAGGTGCTGCTGCTTCGAGGTGCTGAGGAGCGGGCAGCCTCCATGCCGGTGGCTGAGCTGAGCATGCTCCTGTTCATTAGCGCTCTCCCCTTCCTCTCTTTTTCCGGAGGTGGAGAGAGAGAAACGCACAGATCTCTTTCTTTCCCGGTAGGAAATGGAAGAGCCTCGTATCTACATATTGGCCAGATTCTGCCTGGCGCCCTTGGGACTGGGGATCTGTGTTGATCTGTAAGAACGAGCAATCGTCAGCACAGCAAATCCCCGTGACCTTGTGTCTATCAGCATCGTCCAAATCCCTCTCTAGAGCTGTGGGCTGGCTAAGCTGTGTGTTGGATGGTGAAAGTGGGAAATGGGAATGGGTTGGGAAAGGATGTGTGAGCCGAGAAATCCTTGCTGGGATGGGAAGACTTCCTTGGGGTGGAAAGGCATTGGGCTCGGAAATGAAAGAGATGGGAAATGTTCTCTGGGTTTGAAAGCATTGGGAAGCAAAAGCATTGGGATGGGCAGTCACTCCTGGGATGGGAAAGTACTGGGATGGGAAATCTTTAATGGGGTGGGTAACATTTATTGAAGTAGGAAAACCATGGGAAAGTCCTCCAAGAGAGGGGAATTCTTTGGGACGAGATCTCTTTGGATGAAGGGAAAAATCTGTTTGTGTTGATGGGAAATCTTTTGTATGGGAATCTGTTCTCATGTGAACTTGTCAGGATGGGAAATGACCATGAGGATGAAAGCTGGTCCTGGGCTGGGAAATGCTCAGGACGGGCAAGAGGCGGTGTGGAAGCGTCGTGGGCATGGCAAGTGCTGCGTGGGAGGGCAAGCCTGCTGGGGATGGCCAAGTCTTGCGCTGGGCAGCCTGCTTGGCTCCAAAGCCTGCAGTCCTCCCCAAGATGTCGGCGAGGGGCTGGTCAGCCGTTGGGACGGAACCCCCGTTGCCCGCGTTCCCCAAGCAACCGCCCCACTCTCCAGCCACCATGGCAGGTCCAGCAGCCGGCTCCCGCTCCTCCCGGGGCTGCGGCCCTGCTGGCGAGCCAAGCGCCCCAGAGCTCAGCCCAGCGCCAGCAACAGCAACAATTAAGTTACCTTATTTATTATTTCATGTTATTTCATAATTTCATGTTCAGTTATTTCATGCAGCCCGCTCCCGCTGCCCATGCTCAGACCAGGCATGGATGTGGGCATGGCCAGCACGGACGGCAGAAAATGGGTGCATGGCTGGATGGGAGTTGGGAATTCAGCCTTGGGATCAGAACTGGGACGTTGTTGGGATAGGAAATGATCAGTGGGATGGGAAGTGATGATGGGGATAGGAACTCATTGGGATGGGAAAAATGGGTTTTATTTGTATTAAATTTACATTTTAAAATTTTCCTTAATTTCCTGGGTTTTATTATTTATTTAATTAAATCCACTTGATTGACTGTGTTGTACGGTATGGCATTGTTTCATTATTATAAAATGATAAGTATTTAATATTATTAATTAAACAATATTTCTATATTTTATACTCGTAAGGGGGTGTCGAGAGGCAGGAGACCTTTTCTCCATGAACACCAGCGACAGGACCCACGGGAACGGGGTTAAGCTGAGGCAGGGGAAATTTAGGCTTGACATAAGGAGGGGGTTCTTCACAGAGAGGGTGGTTGCACACTGGAACGGGCTCCCCAGGGAAGTGGTCACTGCACCGAGCCTGTCTGAATTTAAGAAGAGATTGGACTGTGCACTTAGTCACATGCTCTGAACTTTTGGGTAGACCTGTGCGGTGTCAAGAGTTGGACTTGATGATCCTTAAGGGTCCCTTCCAACTCAGGATATTCTATGCTTCTATGATTCTATGATACATTATAAATTATCAATATTCTCATTTCTTATTTTGTTTGTTTTTATTCTTTTTGTACCCTATTAAACTCTCTTTATCACAGTGCACTGGTTTGTTCTTATACTTTTTCTTATACTGTGGAGCCCAAAACTGCACTCAGTACTCAGTACATGGAATACCAAGAGAGACTGCCTGGCATTTTCTCTTCTCTGCAGAAGCTCTGTTGCTAACACTGTCCAGAAATCACCACTGTCACAGACAGTAGTAGCATTCCCTCCTCCCACAGTTAGTTCTTCCCCCCCAAGACTTAGACACCATCTGGAAAAATAAGAAGAATAATACTAATAAAGTAAATAAAATAAAATAAAATAAAATAAAATAAAATAAAATAAATAAAATAAAATAAAATAAAATAAAACAAAACAAAACAAAATAAAATAAAATAAAATAAAATAAAATAAAATAAAATAAAATAAAATAAAATAAAATAAAATAAAATAAAATAAAATAAAATTATTTAAAATAGTCAAAAGCCGTCAGGAAGGCAGTGGTGCAGACTGTGGAGAGCCTGGGTTCAAATCCTTCTTCTGTGAGGCTCTGAACCTATATCCCATCACAGTCTCTCTGCTAATGTATGGCAGGGAAAGGAGGAAGAAAGAACATATCTCCTGCACTTTCCATTTATTGTTGACTGACAATTCTGTAGAGTTATAAAGCCTCAATCAGTGAGATACAGGGTTCTTCTCACATTGTCTCACTGTGCCCTAAGCGGAACAGCTCTCATTTAATAGATGCTTCACCACAAAATCATGAGTCATCTGCAGTTTTGAACTTTTCTGGGATCAAGTCCCTTCAGATGGTTGAGGAATCTGCTCCAGCACCTATGTAAACTGGTGCTCTACTAAGCTAGTGAGTGAACAAGAGAGAAATCCTCTGCTAGATGACTTGACAAATTGGGTCTGAAAATAGTGTTGAGGCAGAATAGTCCACGATTTTTGCCTTGGGTGCACAGAGGGATTGGGTGTTGTAGACTTCTTTTATTCTTCATTAAGATAAACATTTTCAAAAATGTGCTTGTTCAACCTTGCTCCCACTGTGTGCATGGGAGGGAGATAGCTGAAAGTGGGGAGCGTTGCTTGGATCCTGCAAGTGGCTGAGGTCCAGTGGGGTTGGAGGCTTTCTTCCTCCTTTTGGAAATGCAAAGCAACCCTGCACCTCCCCTGCACTTGCAGGAGGATCATGACAGCCCAAAGCACAGCGGCTTTGTAATTGCTGCATACACTTCGATCGGATTTACGTGGCAAGGGTTTGGTAGCAGGGGCCTGCAGGGATGGCGTCTGTGAGAACAGTCCAGACAACAGCCAGCTCCAGATAGCTCCAAAAGGGCCCCGGCGCTTGCCAGAGCTGAGCCAATAAGCGATGTTGTTTGCACCTCTGGGAGAGCAGATGGAAGAAGGGGGAAATACTGCTGCACAACAGAAGCTGGAAGAGCAAGGAGTGAGAAGCAGCCCTGCAGCCCCCAAGGTGAGTGCAGCAGGAGGCAGGAGGTGCTCCAGGCTCACAGCAGCAGTTCCCCTGCGGCCTGTGCAGGGAGAGGCCCCCGGTGGAGCAGGCTGTCCCCCTGCACCCATGGGTCCCCCATGGAGCAGATCTCCACGCTGCTGCCCCCCTGTGGGTGGAGGAGCCCCCGGTGGAGCAGGTGGCTGTGGCCTGGAGGAGGCTGTGGCCTGTGGAGAGCCCCCGCAGGAGCAGGCCCCGGGCCGCAGCTGCAGCCCCCCCGTGGAGAGGAGCCCCCGCAGGAGCAGGGGGGCTGGGGGGAGCTGCCGCCCAGCCGTGGGGGACCCGTGCTGGAGCAGTTTGCTCCTGGGGGATGGATGGATGGAGCCCGTGGGACGGAGCCGTGTGGGAGCAGTGCTTGAGGAGCTGCTGCCTGTGGGCAGCCCGTGTGGGATCAGCTGGGGAAGGACGGCATCCCGTGGGAGGGACCCCACGGGGAGCAGGGGCAGGGAGGGACCCTGAGGGTCACTCTGCTGAGTCTGCTTTGCCCGTCACGATACTTGTTGAGCCATCGCCCTGTCCTTATCTCAGCCCTGGAGCCCTTTGCATCATATTTTCTCCCCCTTTCCCTTTGAGGAGGGGGAGTGAGAGAGCGGCCGTGGTGGAACTCGGCTGCCCACCCGCTTTGAACCACCGCAGTTGCAAAGTCCTGGGAAAGATTTCTTTCAAGAAATTAAACAAGGTGTTTAACAAAGAAATGCAGAGTTTCCTTTTGAAGGCTTCCTGGAGAATTGGGCTTCTTTCCTATTCCCAGCTCAGAGGAAGGGAATTGTTGATTTCACCTTCTTTTTTCTTACATGGAAATCAAAGGTGAACTGCTCTACAAGGATGGGCAACGTCTCAGAATCAAGCTCTTTTGCTCTGTAGTCCTTTCTCAAGGAAAAGATTGATCACCCACCTTCCACAGATGTAGGGGAGCAGAGAATAATTTGGGAACTACTCTAATTCAAGTCAGTTTGGGCATAGTGGTACTTCCCTAGCTGTTTCTGAGACAGACGCATTAGCAACAGAGAGTGTTGTGCCGTCACTGGGAGGCGCCTGCGGTGATGACTTCAGAAACAGAACTGAATTGTGTCACCACAGCACTTTGGCAACAGCTGCCTCTGTGCACGTTTAGCTGGGAGGCACAGAGAAGGGTGCTGGATGCGATGAAACCACGTGAGGAGTTGTGGATCTCCCCTTGAGGTGCACAGAGAGGGACCATGCCCTTCTGTAAGTGTTTTGATGCTTGGCTGAGGAAAAAAATGTGGTTTTGTTGTGAATGCTTCATTGTAGTATTCTGTAGTTTGTGTCAAGTCCTTACAGAAGCCTCAAGGTTGGTACTTTGCTCAATGATGGAGCTGCACAGAGTGAGAACAGACCCAATGTACGGGTGAGGGCCTCTGCACGTTCTCTTCTTCCTACAGACGATCAACAAATAAGGGGAGACAGAGAAGAGTGTGCTGTGGTCCTCCCATAGACCGCAAGTACTAAAGCATAAACAAGAGGCTTAAGAGTCCCCCTGTCATGTTAAAATTCAGGACAGCAATGGACTTCCTCACACGGGCTGGCCTGTCGACTAGTGTCTCAGGCTGTGGCGTATGAAGATGCACTCCATCTGCTTTCAGGGTAGCAATGGCAGTGGGCAAGCTGCCTGACCTTAACATTTGTCATTTCATTTCTCACCTGAGTTTTGGTGGTTCTCCACGATTCATTCTTGGTCTAGAAAAAAAAAAAAAAAAAAAAAAAAAAAGTGAATTTGGATCAAAATAAAAGGATAAAAGGATTTCCTTTCCATTAATTACATGTTCTTAACTTAACTAAAAAAAGTGAACTGCGATGAAAATAAAAGGATTTCCTTTCCATTCATTACATGTTCTTACCTTTGTAACAGATTTGGTTATTGACTTAGAAGGCAAATATCTGGCCAGACTGCAAGACTTGTGCTCGCAGCGTGGGACAGCTCTCGTAAAGGTGATTCAGGGCAGTTTCTGGAAAACAAGACATCAGATCTCCAAAACACTTCCTTTGTGCTAATGTAGGAAGGGTGAGTAAGTGTAAAGGTAAGAGCCCAGATACCGTAAAAAGCAGAAAGTGTGAAGGAAACTTCCTTCTGGCTGATACAGCTCCATATCTAGTTGTCAAGTATGAAGAGAGCAGTGCTAAGTTTCTTGGGGAGAGGAAAACAAAGAGGCTGGGAGAGGGTACAAAGAAAAAAATGGGATTCCCTATTTCAGGAAATCCTAGTAACTGGAAATAGAGATTGGAAGAATGCTTTAAGCCAAGACAGACATGTTTTAAAACTAAAACCTAAGAGTTGAATGAACCAAGAAATGAATCCCTTTTGATTATGCAGTTGTGTCCAGCGTTATCTTGGGAAATATGGTTTCCACATAAAACGTATTTGGGGCTTGAAGTTCTCCTAAGGCCCTTCTCTGTGTATTCCCTACTGTTTGGTAAGCGCTGAGGTCACACTGCAGACAGCAGCACGTCCTCTCCCCACTACTTAGCTGTCTGTTCTCACAACACGTCTAGGAACAGAATGGCTTGGACACAACTGCGCCTAGGACCGAGTTCATTCAAGCTGCTGGACGAGGTAAAAGCTCTGGACAAGCGAAGGGGAGGGAGGGATGGGTGGACATACAATATGATCACTTTAATCTCATTTCTCTAAGAATCCTGGCTGAGAAAACAAAACAAAACAGAATCAAAAAGAACAGAACAGAACAGAACAAATGAAGCAAGCAGCTAGCTTGCTGGAGACATTGTCTGGGAAGCAGTGAAAACACTTGCAAACAAAAACACGTCAAAGGACTAACTCTTTGAGCTTAATTCTAATCCAACAGCATAACCTCAAAGTCCTGTTTCTGTTCGTAACAGGCTGCTACAGTAACATGTCCCATTGGATGACTTTGCAGCATAGATGTCAGGAATGCAGCTTGGGATCCCCTCCTTCTACTCAGAGTTCACTTTGAAGGGATGAGCAAGTAATTCTTCCTGGGTTGACGGAAATCTAAAGTCTGTTTTCTAACACTCTTCCAGACGCTTCTCTGTCCATCGGCCTGTCCTGCCAACTCTGGTGTGAGTGTGAAG